>NW_028318390.1:390000-465000 GCF_062004578.1 Staurois parvus | reverse complement strand
AACGGTTCAGGCTGCTGGTGTAATGATGTGGGGGATATTTCCTTGGCACACTTTGGGCCCCATAGTACCAACTGAGCATTGTTTAAATGCCCTGGCCTACCTGAGTATTGTTACTGACCATGTCCATCCCGTTATGACTACAGTGTACCCATCTTTAACTGCTCCCAACCGTGCTATAGCCAAAAGACGGTTACAGCGTGGTTATCTAGTTCTGGGAGGGCATCCATGGACGTCCTATCAGAACACACCCCCTACGCACCCTCAGCTGCGCACACCCGGCACTGTAGGTGATCACGGTGTCCTACAGACACAGCTGATCACGTGATAAAGGTAAAAGGCCAATCACAGCAGCCTTTTACCACGTGATCAGCTGTGTCCAATGACGCAGCAGATCACAATGTAAATACACTTTAAATTGCACTTTCAAAGTACTGCCGATAACCGACAGATGTGACAGGGGAGATCTGCATTAATAATCAGGGCACTGATTGTCAGTGCCGCCGGTAAGTGCCTCCAATCAGTGCCACTTCATCAATGCACATCAGTGAAGGAGAAAATCTACCTGTTTGCAAAATGTTATAATAAACAAATAAAAAAAAATTTCAAATTTTTTGCTCTCTTTACTTATAGTGGTGATTAAATACCACCAAAAAAAAAAAAGCTCTATTTGTGCGAAAAAAATTATAAAAATGTCATATGGGTACAATGTTGCATGACCGCGCAATTGTCATTCAAAGTGCAATAGCACTGAAAGCGTAAAATTGGCTTGGGCAGTAAGGGGGGGGGGGGGGGAGTGCCCGGTAGGCAATTGGTTACTTCCAGCAGGATAATGCACGTCACAAAGCTCAAAATGTGTCAAACTGGTTTCTTGAACATGACTTTGAGTTCACTGCACTCCATTGGCCTCCACAGTCACCATATCTCAATCCAATAGAGCACCTTCGGGATGTGGTGGAACGAGAGATTCACATCATGAATGTGTAGCCGACAAATCTGCAGCAACTGTATGATGCTATCCTGTCAAAATGGACCAAAAATGGACTCTGCTCTGTCATTTTACGTGGCCTACCATTTCGTGGCTGAGTTGTTGTTACCAGTTGCTTCCACTTTGTTATAATACCACTAACAGTTGACCGTGGAATACTTAGTAGCAAGGAAATTTTAAGGATGGACTTATTGCAAAGGTGGCAACCCATCATGGTACCACACTTGAATTCACTGAGCTCCTGAGAGCAATTCATTCTTTCACAAATGTTTGTAGAATGTTTGTCTTCTCCCATGACTGCGCTCCCCACAACCTCACAAACACCCCCTTCCCTCTCTCTGACCACAACCGAATTACCTTCTCAGTCTCCTCATCCTCAAACGTCTACCCCTCCAACTGCCAAACTACTTCCAGCCAAAACATCCGCAACATGAACTCTGCAGCTCATCAACTTTATGACAGCATCCTTCCCCTGTCCTGCCCCAACTGCCTATAACAACTCGCTGTCAATCGCTCTTGACTCGCTAGCGCATTTAACCACACGAAACATCAGACCCCGACCGCTCCAGCCCTGGCAGACTGATCATACCAAAACTCTCAAACGATGCAGTCGTGTGCTGGAGCGACTATGGCCAAAACCCAGTCCCAACTAGTGTACACCCGCTATAAATACGCCTTCCACACCTACACCTCCTCCCTCCGCGCTGCCAAACAAGCCTACTTTCTGACCCTTATCAATACTCTCTCCTCAAATCCTCCCCGGCTCTTCTCTACCTTCAACTCGCTACTCTCCCCGTCCGCACCTCCACCCAGCACCTCACTCAGCAATCACTTCAAAAACAAGATTGACACAATTCGCAGGGACATCGCCGCTGCCCAGACCTCCTCCCCACCCATCTCCTCTCACACAGCAACCCCCTCAACACCCCTCTCCCTTGGCCTCACCACTGTTCAGACCTCCACCCCACCTAACATCCCTCACACTGAAGCCCCCTCAACACTCCACTCCTTCGACCTTACTACCATAGAGGAGGTCACTAAAGTGAAGCCCGCCTCACCACCTGCCCCCTCGACCCTGTCCCCTCAACTCCTACAACCTCCCTCCTCCTCCATCATATGCTCCTTCACCCACATCTTTAATCTCTCCCTCTCTTCTGGTGCATTCCCCTCCCCTCTGAAGAACGCGCACATCACCCCCATACTCAAAAAGCCCTCCCTGGACCCCACTGACCCGAACAACCTTAGACCCATCTCCCTGCTGCCATTTACATCCAAACTCCTTGAGCGCCTAGTCTACAACCGCCTAAGCTCCCAGCTCAACGACAACAACCTCCTCAACCCCCTACAGTCCGGCTTCCGTCCCCTACACTCCACCGAAACTGCCTTACTTAAACTCACCAACGACCTGCTAACCGCCAAAGCTAATGGCCACTATTCAGTGCTCCTACTCCTCGACCTCTCCGCAGCTTTCGACACAGTCGACCACCCCCTCCTCCTCAACAAACTACAGTCCCTCAGCCTCAGAGACTCTGCCCTCTCCTGGCTCTCGTCCTACCTATCACAATGCTCCTTCAGCGTTACCTATAAGACTGCCACCTCCCCCTCACTCCCCCTCTCTGTTGTGGTCGCTCAAGGCTCTGTCCTCGGGCCCCTTCTCTTCTCCATCTACACCTTCTCCCTTGGCCAACTGCTACACTCTCACGGCTTCAACTACCACCTCTATGCCGACGACACGCAAATCTCTCTCTCGACCCCTTGCCTCACCCCTTCAGTCTCTGCCCGAATCACTAGCCTGCTGAACGACATATCAGATTGGATGTCGCTCCACTTCGTTAAACTGAACCTCTCCAAAACCGAGCTCCTAGTTTTCCCCCCAGCCCGTGCACCCCCCCCCCCCCCCCCCGACTTCTCCATCACATCCAACAATGCCACCATCAAGCCCAGCCCGCAAGCCAGAGTACTTGGTGTCATTCTTGACTCCAACCTATCCTTCCTGTCCCAAGTCCAATCGCTAACAAACTCATGCAGACTCTACCTCCGCAACATCGCCAAAATATGCCTATTACTTAACCCCAGAAACCACTAAACAACTCATCCACTCCATCATATCACGACTCAATTACTGCAACTCCCTCCTCACTGGCCTCCCTCACCACAGACTATCCCAGCTTTAGTCGATCCTGAATACGGCAGCCAGACTCATCCACCTTGCCAACCGCTCCATTTCCGCCACCCTGGAAAATTACAAAATTTTTTTTTTTTTTTCTAATTTTATACACAAAGTTGTAATTTAACCACCTCCACCTCCTCTGTGGCAGCGCAGGGTTGGGTGGCCGTTTATAAACTGCCTACCTACCCCCTGCTTAAGCACCACCCTCCAGTGCACGCTGTGTCCTCCGGACATAGTGGAACACCAATTGTCGGACTGGACCTCTGTGCGAGGTCCCGATCATGTGATCACTGATTGGCCAAATCAGTGATCATATGCAGAGTACTAAGCAAGATGACACTTCTGACATCATTGCTTACTACCTGTGAAATCTGTGAATAATCACAGAGGTCACATGGTACAAGGCTATTCAAAACAGCCTTGTACCATGTGACAAGCTGTGACCAATCACAGCTCACACAGTAGTTCTCAATGGCTGCAAGAATGCAGCCAGAGAGGAGAAATGATTGCTTTAACAGCCTTTATGGGTATAAAAGCAATCCGTGTAGAAAAAAAAAAAAACCTCTTCATCACCCCCCACAAGTAGTACAGTGTCACCATCATGTCACTGTACTGTTAGGATGACAGTTTGTAAAAAAATAAATAAAAATATTATTAAAAAATTATAAAATGTAAATTTTTAAAAAAAATAATTTTTGGTTATCAACTAATTTGGGTTATTTATTTTTTTTCACTAAAAAGATAACAGAATACATTTTGGCCAAAATGTATGATAGATTTGCAAAATAATTTTTCTACATTTTTGGACTTTCATTTACATAGCAAAAAAATTAAAAATCCCAGTGGTGAATAAATACCACCAAAATAAAGCTTTATCGGTCTCAAAAAAATGCTAAAAAAATTCATATGGGTACAGTGTTGCATGACCGCGCAATTGTCATTCAAAGTGTGATAGCACTGAAAGCTGAAAATTGGCCTGGACAGGAAGGGGGTGAAAGTGTCCAAATATGAAGTGGTTAAAATTATATATTTCTTGCAAAATCCACAGGTATATGTGGAATTATACCCCAAAATACATTCTGCTACTTCTACCAAGTATGGGGATACCACATGTGAGACTTTTTGGGAACCTAGCCACATACAGGAGCCTGAAATCCAATGACCACTTTGAAAGCCTGAAGGTGCTTAACTTCCTCATTTCACTTCCTCACTACCTATCACAGTTTCGGAGGCCCTGAAATGCCAAGATAGCAACAAACACCCCCAAATGACCCCTTTTCAGAAAGTAGATACCCCAAAGAATAAAAAAAAAGAGGCATGGTGAGTATTTTGCAGATCTCATTTTTTCTCACAAGGTTTTGAAATATAAAAAAAAGGTTATTTTTTTTTTAATTTTCCAAAAACTTGTGGCAACAAACGAGATCTGCAAAATACTTACCATGCTTCTTATGAAATTCCTTGGGGCTTCTACTTTCCAAAAAAGGGGTCATTTGGAGGAGTTTGGTGCTATCCTGGCATTTCAGGGCCTCCGAAACTGTGAAAGGAAGTGCAATGAGGAAATTACGCCTGCAGGTGCTTATTGGATTATGGGTCCTGTACTTGGCTAGACTGCCAAAATGTCTCTCACATGTGGTACCCCCATACTCGGGAGAAGTAGCAGAATGTATTCTGGGGAGTAATTCCACATATACCCATGGCATGTGTGAGCAATAATCATTTAAGTGGCAATTTTGTGTTAAAAAAAAAACCAAACTTTTTTTTCTCATTTTCCAAAAACTTGCGGTAAAAAAATAAATTCTTCTAATGATTTGACATGCCTCCCAGCAAATCCTTTGGGGTGTCTACTTCCCAAAAATGGGTCGTTTTGGGGGGTGGGAGCATTTTATGCCCAGCATTAGAAGTTTATGCCACACATCACTCACTCTTCTAACTACCTGAAGATCAAGCCTTTTCTGACACTTTGTAAACATGAAAAAAAAAAAAAAAAAAAAAAAATCAGTGATCAGTGCAAAAAAAAAAAAACACAAAAAAAAACCAACACTGTGCTAATGGCACTGGGGAGTAAGGGGTTAACATTTGAAGGCAAAGGGTTAACTGTGCTGGGAATGTTTCACTAGGGGGCGGGGGGTGTGTACCTCACTGTAAGCACACTGTTCCGGAAAGCTGTGCCCATCCATCCAGATCAGTGTGCACAAACTGACAGGGAGGAGAGCTGCATGGAAAACAATGAAGCTGTCCTCCCTGTCCGTGTTTGCCGGTAATCACCGGGCTCTGGCAGCGCAGGTAGGGAGGTCGCGTGCCTCCTACCCAAAATGCAAAATCACGTATATATACGTAATTTTGTGCAGCTGTGCCGCCCTGCCGCAGTATATCTACTGTGGCTGGTCGGCAAGTGGTTAAACACGTGTGGTTTTAGACACTAAATTTGATTTTACAAAATAGATTTTAAAAATGTGTGTATAAATAAACTATGTTTAGCCTTTAAATGAAGATCTGAAGATCTCGTTGGTACACATCCAAGCACCATTCAAACATTTTAATAAAAAGATATGCTGAAATCCAAGGATTTGGCCATCATCTGCCTGAACAGAAGATACAGATGAAAGGAAAAAAAAAAAAAAAAAAAAAACACCACAACACATTAAGACCTGTACACATGAACAGGTAAAAAGACACCATGGGAATGAAAGAATATAAAAACACTGATAAAAGCAACTTAAGTGAATTGCAAATTAATTTTGATCAATCTTTAGTTGAAATCCACAAAATATTAAAATATACACATACATACAGTGAGTATCATAAGTATTTGAACATCCTGCGATTTTGCAAGTTCTCCCACTTAGAAATCATGGAGGGGTCTGAAATTCACATTGTAGGTGCATTCCCACTTTGAGAGACAGAATTTAAAAAAAAAATTCAGGAAATCACATTGTATGATTTTTAAAGAATTTATTCGTCTTGCACTGCTGAACATAAGTATTTGAACACCTAAGAAACAGCAAGAATTCTGGCTCTCAAAGACCTGTTACTGTGCCTTCAAAAAGTCCACCTCTATTCCACTCAATCTAATTTACACCCTGTTCAAATTATTATGCAAATTATATTTTTCTCATTTACCTAAATACCGGATTTTTCGCTCCATAAGATGCACTTTTCCCCCCCAAAAAAAGGGGGGGAAATGTCAGTACGTCTTATGGAGCGGCCGGTCCGGTATTTCCACCGCTGCCATGTCAGAATACCGGGCCGGCCGCTCAGCTCTGCAGCGGGAGCTTATGGAGATGACTGCTGACCTTTGGGGAGGTGGGGAGCGGGTACCTGTCAATTTGACAGGTACCCGCTCTTACTTCCGCGGAGTTGTTCTTTGACCTTACCTGTTCCTCTATCCAGCGGCGTGCTGTCTTCCCGGGTTCTATAGTGTGGGCGCTGGGCTTGACAGCCGGGTGCCAAGTGCGCATGCGCAAGAAGCGGTGCTTTTTGTGAATGGTAAGGCGGTACCTGGGACACATGACAGATCCCAGAAGCCGCCGGACCAATCACAAAGCTTAAGTGCTTCTCGCTCATGCCCACTGGGCACCCGGCTGTCATGCCGAGCGCCGACACTACAGAAGCCGGGAAGACAGCGCGCGGCTGGATAGAGGAACAAGTAAGATCAAAGAACAATTCCGCGGAAGAGCGGGTACCTGTCAAATTCAGGTACCCGCTCCCCCCCCTCCCCAAAGGTCAGCAGTCATCTCCTGTGCTGTCCGCAGTCTCTGGTCATCCCTGCGCTGTCCGCAGTCTCTGGTCATCCCTGCGCTGTCCGCAGTCTCTGGTCATCCCTGCGCTGTCCGCAGTCTCTGGTCATCCCTGCGCTGTCCGCAGTCTCTGGTCATCTCCTGTACTATCCGCAGTCTCTGGTCATCTCCTGTACTATGTCTGCAGTCCATTAGTAAAGAATTTTTTTTTCCTGTTTTCTGCCTCTAAAACCTAGGTGCGTCTTATGGTCAGGTGCGTCTTATGGAGAGAAAAATACGGTAACTGATGTAAATAACAGTCAGCATAATTCTCATGTTATCAACTATTAAGAGTTGAATTCAAATTTTATTTTACAAACCTCCTAATAACAGTATTTTTGTTAAACATAAAAAAACTTACAATGCACTGTTCCAAATTATTACGCACAGTAAGTTTCAAAACACTTTATAGGTTGTAAAGAACTGAAAATTGTCATTTGTTGTGTTTGCAGCATATTTACTAAAATCAAAAGCTATTTTAATCAAACTTTTAACAACATTTTAGCTTTTTAAACATTTTAACAGGTCACGTTACATTTTAACATAGGACCCCTTATTTGATAGCAGCTTCACAAGTCTTGCATCCATTGAACTTGTCAGTTTTTGGACAGTTTCTGCTTGAATTTGTTTGCAAATGTCAGAACAGCCTGCCAGAGCTGCTCTTTGGATGTAAACTGCCTCCCACCCTCATAGATCTTTTGCTTGAGGATGCTCCAAAGGTTCTCAATAGGATTGAGGTCAGGAGAGGATGGAGGCCACACCATGACTTTCTCTCCTTTTATCCCCATAGCAGCCATTGATGCAGAAGTATTCTTTGCAGCATGAGATGGTGCATTGTCATGCATGAAGATGATTTTATTACGGAAAGCATAGTTCTTTCTTCTGTACCAGGGAAGAAAGGGGTCAGTCATAAACTCCACATACTTTGCAGAGGTCATCTTTACACCTTCGGGGGCTCTAAAGGGGCCGACCAGCTCTGTTCCCATGATTCCGGCCCAAAACATGACTCCACCATCGCCTTGCTGACGTCGCAGCCTTGTTGGAACAGGGTGGCCATCCACCAACCATCCACTACTCCATCCATCTGGACCATCCAGGGTTGCACGGCACTCATCAGTGAACAGGACTGTTTGAAAATTAGTCTTCATGTATTTTTCTGCCCAATGCAGCCATTTCTGCTTGTGAGCATTGGTTAGTGGTGGCCGAATAGAAGATTTATGCACAGGTGCAAGACTCTGGAGGACTCTACACCTTGATGTCTGTGGGACTCCAGAGGCACCAGCAGCTTCAAATATCTGTTTGCTGCTATGTAATGGTATTTTAGCAGCTGCTCTCTTGATCCGATGCATGGATCTGGCAGAAATCTTCCTCAATGTGCCTTTATCTGCACCAACCCGTCTGTGCTCTGAATTAGCCACAAATCTCTTAATAGTGCGATGATCACGCTTACGTTTTCGTGAAATATCTAATGTTTTCATACCTCGTCCAAGGCATTGAACTATTTCACTCTTTTCGGCAGCAGAGAGATCCTTTTTCTTCCCCATATTGCTTGAAAATGGTGCTCTGCTTAATAATGTGGAACACCCTCCTTTAGTAGTTTTTCCTTAAATTGGGCTCACCGGCCAATCTAATTATCACAGGTGTCCGAGATTGTTTTCAGTGATCAAAAGAGCCCTGAGACACAATGCCATCCATGAGTTAAACTGAAAAACAAAATATTTAATCTTTGTGACACTTAAATATAATTTGCATAATAATTTGGAACAGGGTGTAGTAGCACCTGTCTGAGCTCTTTAAAGCACCTGTCCACCCCACAGTCAGTCAGACGCCAACTACTACCATCGGCAAGACCAAAGTGCTGCCAAAAGACACCAGAGACAAAATTGTGGACCTCCACAAGGCTGGAAAGGGCTATGGGGCAATTGCCAAGCAGCTTGGTGAAAATAGATCAACTATTGAAGCAATTGTTAGAAAATGGAAGAGGCTAAAGACGACTGGCAGTCTCCCTTGGACTGGGTCTCCATGCATGATCGCACCTCGTGGGGTATCACTGATAAGAAAGGTGAGGAATCAGCCCAGAACTACAACTGAGTAGCTGGTCAATGACGTAAAGAGAGCTAGGACCACAGTTTCAAAGGTCACTGTCGGTGGAACACTACGCCATCATAGTTTCATATCATTCATTGCACGGAAGGTTCCCCTGCTCAAGTCATCACACGTCCAGGCCCGTCTGAAGTTTGCCAATGACCATCTGGATGATCCAGAGGAGGCATGGGAGAAAGTCATGTGGTCAGATGAGACCAAAGTAGAACTTTTTGGTCTAAACTTCACTCGTCGTGTTTGGAGGAAAAAGAAAGACGAGTTGCATCCCAAGAACACCATCCCTACTGTGCAGCATGGGGGTGGTAACATCATGCTTTGGGGGTGCTTTTCTACAAAGGGGACAGGACGACTGCACTGTATTAAGGAGAGGATGAATGGGGCCATTTATTGTGAGCTTTTGATCAACAACCTCCTTCCCTCAGTCAGAGCATTGAAGATGGCTCGTGGCTGGGTCTTCCAACATGACAACGGCCCGAAGCACATAGCCAGGATAACCAAGGAGTGGCTCCGTAAGAAATATATCAAGGTTCTGGAGTGGCCTAGCCAGTCTCCAGACCTAAATCCAATAGATCATCTTTGGAGGGAGTAGGTTTCAGCGACAGCCCTGAAACCTGAAAGATCTAGAGGAGATCTGTGTGAAGGAGTGGGTCAAAATCCCTGTTGCAGTGTGTGCAAACCTGGTCAAGAACTACAGGAAACGTTTGACCTCTGTAATTGCAAACAAAGGCTTCTGTACCAAATATTAACACTGATTTTCTCAGGTGTTCAAATACTTATGTTCAGAAATGCAAGACAAATAAATTCTTTAAAAATCATACAATGTGATTTCCTGAATTTTTTTTTTTTTTTTAATTCGGTCTCTCAGAGTGGGAATGCACCTACAATGTGAATTTCAGACCCCTCAAAATGGGAGAACTTGCAAAATCGCAGGGTGTTCAAATACCTCAGCTCCTCACTGTACATACATGCTCTTTAAAAACACAAAAGCAGAAAACCACATGCACTAATCCAACCATGCAGCCTGACCTTTCTGCACCCCCCCCCCCCCCCCAACTCTTCTACATAAAATAACCATTCCATATGTTGCTTAATTTGAATTTGCACAATTACAAACAGGATCATTCATAATTTAATCATCCGGGTTTACATGCATTATAACCTACATAAAAAAAAGTTAGGGTGCTCCTGTAGGCCTATGTAGGAAAACAATCTCAGGGTAAAACGATACACACGGGCCGAAAAGTCGGCCACAAACAGTTGGTTCGGCAGAAACCGTCCGACTTTCGGCCTGTGTGTACAGCTCCTCATCTGACAGAAGTCAGTTTCATGACTGGCTTCTGTCGAACAGGCATGCAGGAAAAGTAGCATCTGATTACCATCCAGTCATCCTGGCTATTGGCTGCAAGTGCCGATTAGTGTGCTGGCAAGGGTCCCCGAGTCAGAACACAATAGCTAAGCGAGGAGATCGCTGCACCAACACTGGATGTGTTTGTATGACAATCTAAGTTTTATTTTTCGTTAAACCTGCTGGGTTGAACAAAAGAAGAGAAAAAAACTTCCTATGTATACCCAGCATTAGAGAGCCTCACTGGTTGTTTTACGGTGTCTCTGCTGGGGAGATTCTCTATTTGTCCAGGTTACCAATGTCAACAGCACCGTGAGGTGTTATCACTGGGAAGGGACTAGAGAGGAAATTTTCTAATGGGTACAGTTGTCTAAGTGGCAAGTATCTAAAAACTGGAATTTTGACTTGCTGTAAAAGTTACTTCATGAGTTCAAGCTTAAATATATCATGAAATAGTTTGTGCCAAGCTGCCCCAAACTTATTCCATTACAGAATGATGGAGCCACTGTGTGTGCTGCAATGAACTATAGTGGCATTAGCTACATACAGTAAGCAGAGGTGGGATCAGGTAGCAAGCAGTACAAGTGACTTCATCTGCTGCTAAAAAAAAAAGCTTTGCCTTTTTAGTTATGCTTTAATTTTATTTGTGAAAGTCTGAGAAAATTCCAAATTTTGGGTTGTCCCCAGAACAGTAATACAGGGGGAAATCTTTCAATTGGGAAACTAGTTCTGATGACCCCTGGTGACAACCAGGGATTTCCTCTCACTTCCTGTTTCAGCTATGGGACAAAAGGGAAATCACAATGTGACACAGGGACACTGAACGGGGCTGATCCTGGTAACACTGCATTTTTGGGGACACTAGGTTTTGAAAAATGAAAAAAAAAAAAAAACGAAAAAACACAAACTATATATTAACACACATACACACGTTCTTTCTTCATTTTCCAAAAAATTTGTGGCAACAAATGAGATCTGCAAAATACTTGCCATGGCTCTTAAATACCTTGGATGAAGGGTAGTCAGAATAGGCATAGAATGGGCATGGGTGTAGATTTAGGTATAGTTAGAATTTGACTGGAATGCTACCTAAATATGCAGATAGACAGCATTACAGTGCAATATTGCAATATTTATCCATGCCTCTTTCCCACTGAAATGCATGAAACATCACCAGTATAGATGTTAAAAAATTGCATCATGATCAACCCTTAAAATAAACACTGGTTGGCAATTTGTTTCAAGGCAGTCACATTACCTCCCATATTTGTCCATCCGCTGGTGGGATTTACATAGCCATACTAGTCAGTACAGTCAGTGCGATGACATTTCTTTACAGTAGTTAAGCAAAACAGTTAGGTTACGCGCATGAAGACAGATGTAATGAGGTGATCATTCTGCTCTCTCCTCCTGTCAGCACACAGCACATGTGTATTCAGAATATCTTTTTATGAGTGGTGCTGTGCTGGAGATTACAAGAGGCTGATTTCAGGACAATTTGGGGTTTTTGGTTAGCTTTCGAAAATAAATGTAAGCCTTTATTGTAAAATAAGAGCATAACTGCATATATTGAAGGTTTTTTATTTTATATATATCTGCCTGTAGTTCTGCTCAAAGTTGAATTCCAACTTTATTTTCACTAGAAATGAAGAATGAAATGAATGGAATTATCAATACCAGCCTAGATCATACCTGTGTTCCATGCTGTTCAGTTGCATCCAGATCCTCTGATATTCTGATTTTAGTTTTTGCTTTGTGACATGTGACACACAGGATCACAGCATTATTCAAGTTGGAAACACTCTTATATAAATCCTGGTCTAAAAGCTCACTGTACTGATGCTGGATAGGACTGAATGGCTCTCAATTAGCATTCAATCCCTCCCATTTAAATAAGCTGTCCAATGTGAACAGGGAAAGTCCCACCCCTCATATCCCACCCCCACCAGTCCTGCTTTCTGGGAACAGATTAATTTACATATGAAGGAAACCCCTTCAAAATAACCTCCCAGAGCTCCATCTGTAGTCTTGCAGTGAGCCATATTCTTTGGTAGGACACCCAAGGAATGTCTTTTTGTTTGACTCATTTACACCTGCTTTGGTGACTGAATAGTGATCTGTATTTGGATTACTCCTCAGATAACATTTGAATGGCGGTTACAAGGTGTTGTATCACTTTCTCATCACCTATTTTAAATACCTAATGCCAGACTACTGTTCTGCAAACATGCACAGTTTTTTTTCTACAGTGATTCATACACATTTCCATGTATTGCAGATAGGGCAGCTTGTACACTTGAATGGGCAGCCCTATGAGCATTTGTCACCCCAAAGAAGCTCCCGCACTTTTTTGGACAACGAACTTCATGCAATTTAATTGAACCACGCTTGGGCTGCCATTACGAATGAATACCACCCAAAGACGTGTTGTGCGTTTTCCCACACAATTTGGAAGTGCGGGCAGCATCTGCCCACAACTCCAAATCCCTAGGTGTGAATGCAGCCCAAAAAGTGTGAGCAACTCCACACAAAAACTCAAGTGTAGTGTTCCCCTTTTACACAATACCAGACCCTCATCCAGGAATAATTCTGCTAGGATTATAAAAGGGAACTCCGTGGCAAAGATGACAAGCTGTATAGCATATCCCTTGAATATCATAATGGACCCTCATCCAGGAATAGGGTCTCATCAATAACGCCGTCTAAAATGAGTGGCCCAAGGGTAACTCCGTCTAAAAAAAAAAAAAACAGTGTGGGGTTCCCCGTATCCATGTTAGACCCTTCTGCAGAATTACAGTGTGCTATGATTATAAAAGAGAATTCCTTGACAAAAATTAAAAGCTGGGTAAAGTTTCCCTTTAATAGTATGACAGACCCTCGACCAGGAATAAGGTCTCATGAACATTAAGGGTAACTCTGCCGCAAAACTAAACTATCCATACCAGACCCTAATCTGGGATTAAGGTCTGCTTTTATTATACACGGCAATTCCGCTGCAAAATCATGCAAGACTAGGGTTACCTATAGTTATAAAAGGGAACAGCATGTAAAAAATTAAAAATGGATTGTGGCTCCCCTTTTATTTACTAATCCTCATCCAAGACTAATATTTGTTATGATTCTTAAGGTTAACTCGGATTAAAAATGTAATTGTGGCATTCCACTTTAATATCCATACCAGTCCCCCATCCAGCACTGTCTGATATGATTAGAAAA
Organism: Staurois parvus; assembly: GCF_062004578.1. Lineage (NCBI taxonomy): Eukaryota > Metazoa > Chordata > Amphibia > Anura > Ranidae > Staurois > Staurois parvus. The sequence goes on along the minus strand of NW_028318390.1, from coordinate 451,405 downwards.
TGGGAACTCTGCAGCTTACAAAAAAAAAAAAAAAAAAAAGCCTTAATATTCATACGCTCATCTAGAAATATGATCTGCTAGGATTATCAAAGAGAACTAGTTGCAAAAAATTAAAAGCTGTGTGGGGTTCCCCTTTAATATCATAGCAGACCCTCATTCAGGAACAGGGCCTGATATGAATATAAAGGAGAACTCTGACCATAAAACTAAAGTGTGGTGCTCCCCTTTAATATCCATACCAGACCCTCAACTCAAGATTAAAGATGAACTCAACCCAAAAGGGGAAGCTTCACTTGTCTGCCTCCTCCCCCCTTTCCCTCCACTGCCAGATTTGGAACTTTGTTTCTGGGGGGGAAGGGGAGGTACCTGGTTTTGAGAGATACTGGATCCCATTTCCGGCTCAGATTTGACCCGGAAGTTCGGCCCCCTCTACTAACCTCCGCGGCCTTCTGAGACACTTCACAGGTCTCATAGGACTGTGGCCCATTCACAAAGCACAGCAAGCTTCGCGCATGTGCAGTAGGAAACTGGCTGTGAAGCCACAAAGCTTCACTTCTGGTTTCCTTTACTGAAGATGCCAGCGCCATCACTCAAAGCCAACTTAAGAAATCAGCTCGGGTGAGGATATCGCTGGAGCCCGGGACAGGCAAGTGCCCTTATATTAAAAGTCAGCAGCTACAGTATTTGCAGCTGCTGACTTACTTTTTTGGGGGGAGCCCAGAGCTCCACTTCAAAAGGTCTGCTATGATCATAAAGGGGAACTCCTGCAAAAACAAAGCGTGGTTCCCCTTAATATTAATAACAGACTCTCTTTCAGAATTTAGAGTCTGATATGAAGGGCTACCCAACAGAAAATATAAAAAAATATCAAGTGTGGGCTTCCTGAACATTCATACTAGAACATAATTCAAGCATGAAGTCTGTCAGGTTAGAATAGGGAAAGTCGGGGGGGGGGGGGGGGCAGAAAACGTACAGCTCACCTCCTTAACTGTACCAGGCCATATATACTCTATGTATGCGGGAAACCTTTCCAGAGGGTGAAGGGTAAATAGCCCCGGAAAAGGACCTACTACCCATGGGGGTCTGCGGATGTGGCTTATCTGGAAGGCCTTTTAATCTAAGCAGGCCACATGACTTCTCTCCCCGCCCTCCCCCCCCTCCCTCCAATCAGTATGGGTACATAAAATTAGTGACGCACCGATATATCGGCCGCCAAAAATAACATACAAAAATAGAGTCATTGGCGTCTTGCCAAAAAAAAAAAAAAAGTAATTAAAAAAGGCAAAAATCGCATCCCACTAACTTCAAAGCAAAAAACATCTAAGTTTTTATATTTTATATACATTTCATTTTCTGTCCAATTTTTTAATTTTTGTTACTTTCAATAAAAGTTATTTTACGTTACTGGATTGTATTTTTAAAATTCATATTCATTTTAATTCATATTAATTAAAAAGTCGAACACAATTATATATGAATATATTTTTAAATAAAAAAATGTCCATTTTGGTTTCAGTTTTCAGCCAAGTGCATCCTGAATTTTTGGTTTCGGTATAGAATTTTCATGCACCACTACATAAAACCCCTTGTTTACGCATCAAAAAGCACACTATTCGCTGCAGAGAGGTAGGGAGTGGGCAGTGATAACCGAATACCATTCCTCCCCTTTCACCGCCCACATAAAGGCATACATGAAATGCCCACAGTAGCCATAAGATCCATCCACATCAACTCCAACAGCTCGTACAAGTGGCTCCCATAGCCCGCACTGAAACTACACAGGTTAAAAGTATCAGGACTGCCAAAGGAAAGAAGCAGAAAGTCGAATCACTCTGAAATGCAGCCAAAAGGAGGATTGACACCACAGACACAGAAACTTGCTTTATGAATCTAAAAGAGGTAAGATTATATACAAACTGACAGTGGGGTTGCAATTCATTCACATACACAATGCAACTGTTCTGGGGAGGAAAACCTGTACATAATCTTTAAAACTAATGTACAAATTAAAGGGAGTCTACACAGGTATTGAGTAAGCAGCAGAGGAGCTTGAAATAAAAAAATAGTCTGTAGTACACATTTGAGTTAGGGGTAAGCACTTGCATCTTTTCACTTTGAATGATGCAAGTAACATGCAGCAGGTCTTAATGCCTGTGGAAATATACTGGTGCCTCAGAAGAAGTTAGTGGGAATGCTTCTTAACCACTTGCCGCCCAGCCACCGCATTAAAACGGTTGCAGCGCGGCACGGGCAGGCAAAACTACCTTTTAAAACGTAGTTTTGCAAAACAGGTAGGGGACGTGCGCAAGGCGCGCGCCCGCCCTACCTGTCCCGCAGGTGTCAGCAGCGGGTGTCAGCCGCCGGGTCACGGCCGGTGATGACCGGCCTTTTCCCCGGGATTCGCGGTGATCGCTTACAGAGAGCAGGGCTGAATTGTTTACACACAGCCCTGCTCTGTCAGTTCTCTGACAGCTCGTGACAAGCTGCAGAGGGAGAGAAGAGTTTCTCTCCCTCGATCAGCCTGTCCCCGTCCAGCACACCCCCCCCCCCGCCCCCTAGTAAAACACTCCCCTCACACAGTAAACGCTAAAAATGTTAACCCCTTCCTCCCCAGTGCCATTAGTACAGTGTCAGTGTTTTTTTTTTCCACTGATCACTGTATTGGTGTCACTGGGGATGTCAGTGACCCCAAGTCAGTTCCCCCCCAGTGTCAAAATGTCCGCCACAGTCCCCCCATAAGTCGCTGATCGCCGCCATTATTAGTATAAATAAAAATTAAAAATCCCAGTATCTTCCCCGCCATTTGTAAACGCTATAACTTTCATGTAAACCAATTAATATACATGTATTGGGATTTTTTTTAGCAAAAACATGTCGCAGAGTGCATTTTGGATGAAATTTGTGACAAAATTTGATTTTTTATTTTTTTACTGGACATGTTTTATAGCAAAAATTCCAAAATATTGTTTTTTTTTCTCAAAATTGTCAGCCTTTTTTTTATAGCGCAAAAAATTAAAAACCGCACAGTCGATCAAATACCACCGAAAAAAAAAGCTCAATTTGTGGGAAAAAAGGAGGTTAATTTAATTTGGGTGCAGTGTTGCATGACCGCACAATTGTCAGTTAAGGTAACGCAGTGCCGTAATACAGCAGAAGTACTGCTACAGGGCGGCATGGGTACGCAAAATCTCACACACACACACACACACACACACACACACACACACACACAAATATATAGCGATTCGTGCTCCCCGTGGTTTTCACGCCCCTACCAGATCGCGTCAGATTGCCCATCAGTACACCAGTCATCACATTTAACCCCTTGATTGCCAGGAGCACACTCATGTACAATAAACCTCCATTGCTAGTATAGTGTCTTAACGGGTCAATATCTTTGATCAGGTCAGCACTATACCAGCGTTCACATTAGTATAGCGTCCCCAAAAACGCAGCGTTAGCGGGATCAGCCCCTGCACCTGCCAACACCTGCGTTTAGCCCCTACGCTTACCCCCCTTTCTCCCCCAGCAAGTGCAGTGTCAGTAGGTCACTGTCACTTGATACGTTGCACACAAAACCACAGTGTTCGCAGAATCAGGCCTGATCTGTTAGCACTTGGCGGTAAATTTTGATGACTCTCATATGCAGCAGAGTGCCAGTACTGGTGCCACGCTACCTTTTGGTGAACTGGCAAGAACCAGCAGTCTAGTACATCTTGGTCTTTCACATACCTCCTTGATTTTTGGAGCTGTTTTTCACGGAATATCTGTATGCGTTGATTGTGGATCAAAGCAATTTATATGCACAACAATTTATCGCCGCCAACCCAAATTCAAACCTTGCCAGACCATTCGCATTGAAACTCATTACGGTTTTCGAATTTACATTTTTTTTTGGGCCTAACCCTCAACATGGGCATTACTAAAAGAAATGAATTGCGGTTGTATTGGTCCGCAGACCCGATTCATCATATCCCGTGTTCTCTGCTGCCATGGCCAGGCATAGATATGAGAATATAATGTGTTTTATGCATTTCAGCGACAATACACTGTCATCCTCGGGGTAACCCTGAATTTGACCGGCTCCACAAAATTCAGCCCCTCGCAAATCACCTTAATCTAAAATGTGCAGATGTCTATACTCCCCAGCAAAACATCTGTATTGATGAGTCCCTCATTAATTTTTCTGGCCGCCTTGCATTCAAACAATTTCTCCCCTGCAAGCGTGCCAGATATGGGGTCAAGATGTAGAAGATCTGTGAGAGGAAAACAGGCTATACTTATACGTTTCGGATTTACGAGGGAAAAGATAGTCACGTGGAGCCCCCTGGATGCCCAGACTACATGGGGAGCAGTGACAAGATAGTTTGGGACTTGGTGTCATCCTTTTTCCATATGGGGTACCACTTATACGTGGACAATTTTTATTCAAGCGTGCCACTATTTAGACATTTGTTCAATCTTGGAACTGGCGCTTGTGGCAAATTGTGACCTAATGTGTGCCCACTTTGAATGGTTATACCAGGATGATGCCTACAGCTGCAGGCATCATCCTGGTATCCTCTGTCCTGCACTCATAACCTATATCAATGGCACCTGTTTGAACTTGTTATCAGTACAAAAAAGACACCTGTCCACAACCTCAAACAGTCACACTCCAAACTCAACTATGGTGAAGACCAAAGAGCTGTCGAAAAAATTTGTAGACCTGCACCAGGCTGGGAAGACTGAATCTGCAATAGGCAAGCAGCTTGGTGTGAACAAATCAACTGTGGGAGCAAGAATTAGAAAATGGAAGACATTCAAGACCAGTGATAATATCCCTCGATCACGCAAGATCTCACCCCGTGGGGTCAAAATGATCACAAGAACGGTGAGCAAAAATCCCAGGACCACACGGGGGGACCTAGTGAATGACTTGCAGAGAGCTGGGACCAACGTAACAAAGGCTACCATCAGTAACACTACGCTGCCAGGGACTCAGATCCTGCAGTGCCAGGCGTGTCCCCCTGCTTAAGCCAGTACATGCCCGGGCCCGTCTGAAGTTTGCTAGAGAGCATTTGGATGACCCAGAAGAAGATTGGGAGAATATCATATGGTCAGATGAAAACAAAATAGAACTGTTTGGTAGAAACACAACTCGTCGTGTTTGGAGGAGAGAGAATGCTGAGTTGCATCCAAAGAACACATACCTACTGTGAAGCATGGGGTGGCAACATCATGCTTTGGGGCTGTTTCTCCGCAAAGGGACCAGGACGACTGATCCATGTACAGGACAGAATGAATGGGGCCATGTATCATGAGATTTTGAGTGCAAACCTCTTTCCATCAGCAAGGGCATTGAAGATGAAACGTGACTGGGTCTTCCAACATGACAATGATCCCAAACATACCGCCCGAGCAACGAAAGGGTGGCTTCGTAAGAAGCATTTCAAGGTCCTGGAGTGTCCTAGCCAGTCTCCAGATCTCAACCCCATAGAAAACCTTTGGAGGGAGTTGAAAGTCCGTGTTGCCCAGCGACAGCCCCAAAACATCACTGCTCTAGAGGAGATCTGCATGGAGGAATGGGCCAACATACCAGCAGCAGTGTGTGCCAACCTTGTGAAGACTTACAGGAAACGTTTGACCTTTGTCATTGCCAACAAAGGATATATAACAAAGTATTGAGATGAACTTTTCATATTGACCAAATGCTTATTTTCCACCATAATTTGCAATTAAAAATTCTTTCCAAATCAGCCAATGGGATTGTCTGGATTTTTTTTCTCATTTTGTCTCTCATAGTTGAGGTCTACCTATGATGCCAATTACAGGCCTCTCTCATCTTTTTAAGTGGGAGAACTTGCACAATTGGTGGCTGACTAAATATTTTTTTGCCCCACTGTATTGCCGTGAACGTCAGATCAAGGGCAGTAATTCTAACACTAGACCTCCTCTGTAAAGCTAAAATGGTAGCTTTTAAAGCGTTGCCTATGGATATTAAAAATGTTTGCAGATTGTCGCCATTGCACGGGGCATGCGCAGTTTTAAAGCATGTCATGTTTGGTATCTATTTACTCGGCATACCATTATCTTTTATATTTTAGAGTGTTTTGGCCAGTTTGACATTGCTTTTGATCATTCAGTCATCTTGCTTACATTTACATTAAAGAGGCACTTGTAGGTCAGACAAATATAACATAACAGTTATAATGAAATAACCACAAATGTCTTTTCTGTGCTCACAGCATTATCAGTTTTATTCAACCCCCAAGTGACATTCAATCTTAGTACTTAGTACAGCATCCTTTTACAGTTATAACAGCTTTTAAACGTGAAGCATAGCTTGACACAAGTGTCTTGCAGCGATCTACGGGTATCTTCGCCCATTCTTCATGGGCAAAGGCCTCCAGTTCAGTCACATTCTTAGGCTTGCGCACTGCAACTGCTTTCTTTAAGTCCCACCAGAGGTTCTCAATCGGATTTAAGTCTGGTGACTGCGATGGCCACTCCAAAATGTTCCAGCCTTTCCTCTGCAACCATGCTCTAGTGGACTTGGAGGTATGCTTGGGATCATTGTCCTGTTGAAAGGTCCAACGTCTCCCAAGCCTCAGGTGTGTGACGGACTGCATCACGTTTCCATCCAATATCTCCTGGTACTGAAGAGAATTCATGGTACCTTGCACACGCTGAAGCTTCCTGTACCTGCAGAAGCAAAACAGCCCCAAAGCATGATTGACCCTCCACCATGCTTCACAGTAGGCAAGGTGTTCTTTTCATCATAGGCCTTGTTCTTCCTCCTCCAAACATAGCGTTGATCCATGGGCCCAAACAGTTCTAATTTTGTTTCATCAGTCCACAGAACACTATCCCACAACTTTTGTGGTTTGTCCACATGGCTTTTGGCATACTGCAGTCGACTCTTCTTATTCTTTGGAGACAGCAAGGGGGTACGCCTGGGAGTTCTGGCACGGAGGCCTTCATTACGCAGTGTGCGTCTTATTGTCTGGGCTGAAACTTCTGTACCCACATCTGACAAATCTTTTCTCAGTTCCTCAGCAGTCACACGGGGACTTCTCTCCACTCTACGCTTCAGGTAGCGCACAGCAGTCGAAGTCAGCATCTTCTTTCTGCCACGACCAGGTAGCGTTTCAACAGTGCCCTTTGCCTTGAATTTGCGAATGATGCTTCCTAAGGTGTCTCTTGGTATGTTTAACATCTTTGCAATCTTCTTATAGCCATTGCCCTTCCTGTGAAGAGAAATCACCTCTTCTCTTGTCTTCCTGGACCATTCTCTTGCCTTCACCATGTTTGTAACCACACCAGTAAATGTCTAGAAGGAGCTGAGTATCACAGTCATTTTAAAGCTGCCTAATTGGTGCTTATTATGCTTGATTGCTGCTCGGTGACATCCACAGGTGTTTTCAATACCTGATGGAAAGCACCTGTATGAACCTCTGTTCTTCAGAGTGGTAGTCTTTAAGGGGTTGAATAATTGTGGCAATGAAGAAACCACATAAGAACCATTTACTACTGTATTACATAAACAATTGATGTCATTTTAGTTGCATTTGGGTAGTTACAACGTCCTTGTAGGATTTGATTCTGAATACAATTCCAAATGTACACTATAGTCCCTAAACCCCTTTACAGCATTGGGGGTTGAATAATTTTGGTCACAACTGTATCTATTTACTCGGCATACCATTATCTTTTATATTTTAGTAGTACCCACCATTTTATTCACTAGGGTGTCTGCTTAAAAAATATATATAATGTTTGGGGTTTAAATTAATTTCCTAGCAAAAAATACTGATTTAACAAAATGTGTCAGAAAAGGCTTGATCTTCAGGTGGTTAGAGTGAATGATGTGTGGCATAAACCTCTAATGCTGGGCATAAAATGCCCCCACCCCCCAAAACAACCCCTTTTTAGTAAGTAGACACCCCAAACTATTTGCTGAGAGGCATGTTGAATCAATATTAGAATTTATTCTTTTACCACAAGTTTATGGAAAATGACAAAAAAAAAAAATTTTTTTAACACAAAATTGTCACTTAAATGATTTACTGCTCACACATGCCATGGGTATATGTGGAATTACTCCCCAAAATACATTCTGCTACTTCTCCCGAGTATGAGGGTACCACATGTGAGAGACATTTTGGCAGTCTAGCCAAGCACAGGACCCCAAAATCCAATAAGCATCTTCAGGCTTTTAAAGGGCTTTATTTCCTCATTACATTTCCCTGACAACCTATCACAGTTTTGGAGGCCCTGAAATGCCAGGATAGCACCTACCCCCCCCCAAATGACACCTTTTTGGAAAATAATTTGCTAAAAAGCACGGTAAGTATTTTGCAGATCTCATTTGTTGCCACAAGTTTTTGGAAAATTTTCATATTTCAAAACCTTGTGAGAAAAAATGAGATCTGCAAAATACTCACTATGCCTCTTTTTAAATTTCTTGGGGTGTCTACTTTCCAGAAAGGGGTCATTTGGGGGGGGTTTGCTGCTATCCTGGCATGTTTGTGCCTTTGAAACTGTGATAGGTAGTGAGGAAGTGTAATGAGGAAGTTACGTACCTTCAGGCTTTCAAAGTGGTCATTGGATTTCAGGCTCCTGTATGTGGCTAGGCTCCCAAAAGTATCCCCATACTCGATAGAAGTAGCAGAATGTATTTTGGGGTGTAATTCCACATATACCCATGGCTTGTGCGAGAAATAAATAATTTAAATAACAACTTTGTGTAAAAAAAAAAAAAGTTTTGTCATTTTCCAGAAACTTGTGGGAAAAAAATAAATCTTCCATGGATTCAATATGCCTCTCTGCAGATAGCTTAGGGTGTCTACTTACCGAAAAGGGGTCATTTGAGGGTGTTTGTACTATGCTGGTATTTTTGCACCTCAAGAAATGTGATGAGCAGTCAGAAAGTAAAAGCTGTGTAAATTCCATTATCTATACCATATTTTGTAGGCGCTATAACTTTCACACAAAGCAATCAATATACACTTATTGGGAATTTTTTAATCAAAAACATGTAGCAGAATACATTTTGGCCTAAATTTATGGTGAAATTTTAGTTATTTTGGATATTTTTTATGACCGAAATGAGAAAATATTGTTTTTTTCAAAAAAAAAAATTCTCTTCAAAATTTTTCTGGTTATAGCACCAAAAATAAAAAGTTCACAGGTGATCAAATACCACCAAAAGAAAGCTCTATGTGTTAAAAAATTTCATTTATGTACCGTATTATATGACTGCGCAATTGTCCGTTAAACTACCGCAGCGCTGTATAGCAAAAAAATGTCGTAAATTGCAGTATCTATACCATAGTTTGTAGACGCTATAACTTTCAAACAAAGCAATCAATGTACACTTAATGGGATTTTTTTTACCAAAAACATGTAGCAGAATACATTTTAGCCTAAATTTATAACTAACTGAGTTTACTGTATATTTTTTTATAGCTGAAAGTAAAAAATATTGTTTTTGTACAAAATTTTTGGTCTTTTCTTGTTTATAGTGTGAAAAATAAAAAGCGCACAGGTGATCAAATACCACCAAAAGAAAGCTCTATTTGTATGAAACAAAGGACGTAAATTTTGTTTGGGTCCAGCATTGCAAGACCGCGCAATTATCAGTTGAATTCGTGCAGCGCCAAGTAGCAAAAAGAGGCCTGGTCATTAAGGGGGGTAAATCCTCAGGAGTTAGCGTGGTTAAACTCATTCAGCTGCCACTGTGTTCTTGCTGGGTTTCTAATGTATCCCTGCAACTTTCAGGAACAGGCTTCCATGAAGAACACCTGCCCTCAATACATCCATTGATATAAATGCTCCAATATAGGTATGAGTTAAAATTGTACTGTAAAGAGGGGCCTTGACAAAGGAGTGTGGCTTCCACAAAACTGTGTGCAACTACACTGTTTTTAAATGCAAATTGTTAAGGTGTTATTTTGGGTTTCTTGTGTTTTTCTTTTTTTTGTGCAGGCTAGTGGCTAAGTGTGCTAGAAAAACTTTGTTTATGCTTAACACTTGTACAGTGTTTGGGAATTTTGTGATGTTGATTTTCTATGACCTGGAGGCAACAGCTAGGCACTGAAAGACATCAAAAGCAAGTGTCATGATTGTCAAACATTTTCTAAGCATTTCAAAAAACACGAGGCATCAAGCACCTATGTGAACTTCAGAATAATGTTAAACAACAAACTAACACTTGATTTCCAGTTTGTTTTATTACAGGTTAGGCTTGAGTCACTGGGAAAACCCTGCAAGCAATAACTACATTCTTAACTTAATTTTACATCATGCAAAAATATCCAAAAACGGATTTTTTAAAAAAAAAAGAAAAAAGAAAAAAGCCACACAGGCTTTTACCTTAAGCTGACCTACAACCATACTAATTATACAGTTGTCAGGTGTTGGCTGATGGTCTTGTGAGGTGATGCTATGCTGTATCTTCTGAAAGGGAAGCATCTGGAAGATAACAATACATGTGTCAAAGAGAGAAAAAATAAAGAACAAAATTACAGTTATCAAATTATCTAAATTCTGTTTCTTGGAGCATAGTAATTTTGCATTGTATTGGTATTGTTCTGTCACATGTTCTGTCCCCCTTTGTAATGTACAGCACTGAGCGAACCATTGGCGCTTTATAAATACTGTATAATGATAATAGTAAATGGCATATACCCTTTAATCATTATGGCAGGGTTTTATGAAGCTACCATTAGGCGATTGGATCCTAGCAAAAGAAAAAAAAAGCAGGCTGATCCTGCTACAACACTAAGAATAGCTCATTACAGGATACGACTGCTAACCCTCAGACCCTTCTTGCAGTGATCACAAAAAGAAAAGCCACCTTGTCAGAAATGTCAGACAAAAGAACATCCCTAATAGGTTCAAAAGGCGGCTTTTGCATAACCAACTTGACCAAGTCAAGGAAGAACGGCAAACTTGTTTTTTTAGTTTTGGACAGAGTGGAGAGGGATTAGAACCCCTGTCATTTTTTATTGCTGCCTGTTTCCCCGTCCGGGAGATACACTCTCTATTTGTCCTGTTTACCAATATCATTGAAAGTGAAAATAAAAGAAAATCCCAAATTTTGGGTTGTCCTCAGATTTGTAATAGAGGGGAAATCTTCCAATAGGACACAAGTTCTGGTAACCAGGGGGTCCCCAAGGAATTCCCTTAATGTGCAGGGATTTTCTCTCACGTCCTGTTTGGCTATGGGACAGAAAGTGAAGGGAAATCTGCAAAATAGGACACATGGAGGGGAAAAAAAAAAAATGTGACAGGTTTTAACCCTCTTTCGCTCTAACCAAAATGTAAAAAAAAAAAAAAAAAAGTTTATAGTTTTACATTTAACTGCTTCCCAACTGCCCTATAGCAGAACTAGCTAGCTAGCAGGGCTGTGCAAAAGCACATACACGTGATGTTTTATTTTCAGGTAGGGGGTGTGCTCTGCCATTGGTGGCTACAGCTGTCCATCACCAGGTCCCGGACGGAGATTCCCCACCGACACCCAGCGATCGCCAAGGAACACTGTCAGGGTAGAGTTCTGTTGCCTTGTATTGTACAGCAGCATTGAGCAATACAAAGCAGCGTGCTTACACAGTAAAGCACACACCCACAACACAGTAAAACAGCACACAACACCGTTAACCCTTTGATTGCCCCAGATGTTAACCCCTTCCTGTCCAGTGTCAGTGCTTCTTATTAGCACTGATCACTGTATTAGTGTCACCGGGGATGTCAGTGGCAGTTAGTCTATCCCCCCCCCCCCCCCCAGTGTCAGAATGCCCGCCGCAGTCCCGCTACAAGTCTCTGATCGCCGCCATTACTAGTTAAAAAAAAATCCAGCACAAATACTGTCATTTGTAGACGCTATAACTTTCACGTAAACTAATTAATTTACTTGTATTGGGATTTTTATTTAGCAAAGACATGTAGCAGAATACATTTTGGGCTAAATTTGACAAAAATTGATTTTTTTTTAATTTTTTACTGGATATTTTTTATAACAAAGCCAAAAATATTGTTTTTTTTTTTGGGGGGGGGGGGGGGAATTGTTGGACCTTTTGTTTATACAAAAAAAAGCAGAAGTGATCGAATACAACTGAAAAACCGCTAAATGTGGGGTGGGGGGGAAACAAAACATAAATTTCATTTGGGTGCAGGGTTGCATGATCGTCCAATTGTCAGATAAAGTAACGCAGCCCATATTGCAAAAAAAATGGCCTGGTCAGGAAGGGGAGTAAATCCTCTGGAGAGCAAGTGGTTAAGATCCCAAGGGGACACAGGAGAACGCACAGGTGAAGAGTTGTGTTTTATATCCTGAATAAAGGCATTAAAGTGGTATTAAACCTAAAACCAAATGTGATATAGTTCAGCTTATCAATCATTAGATGTTGCGTCAGCATTTGCATTTTTTTTGTAGGCTTTCCCCCTTTTGTTTTCACCATTTGAGCTGGCCAGTAACACCTACTATATTAAGAGTGTCCCCACTCTGGATAAATGAGCACAGGGGCACCTTTGGACAGCAGCACTGTCAGTCTGGTGGGTGGGTAGTGGTAGTGCTAAAGTAGCAGATGTACATTGACTTGACTAAATAAATTAAAGTTGAACTCCACCTAAGACTTTATAAGTAATTTTGCATTGTCGGATTAAAGTTTACAATAATAAAAGCGGATCATAGTAAACACCCATCAGTGGTAAATGGTTTGTCTCATCCCTGTAAACTACTAAGTTGCAATATTTTTTTCTTTTTAATTATTTCAGGTACTTAAATAGCAACAATTTATGCAGCACTTTACATACAGTTGTGTTCAAAATAATAGCAGTCAGACATCACTAACCTGATCAATCACTGTTTTTGGTAGAAATGATATTTCTACATGGCAAATGATTTACTAGCAGGTGTAGTAGAGTAATAGAAATCCAACAGACCCAACAGTCATGACATGCATGCTGCTGATTCTGTGTAATTGAATCACTAATTGAAAGGGGCATGTTCAAAATAATAGCAGTGTGGAGTTCTATTAGTGAGGTCATTCATTCTTTGAAAAACAGGTGGCAATTATTGCCCTTCGTTAAGGAAGGAAGGCAGCAAATGTTGTACATGCTGGTTACAGTGCATTTGAAATCCTGAGGAAAATGGGTCGTTCCAGAATTTCAGAATAACAGCGTACCTTAATTAAAAAGTTGATTGGAGAGGGGAAAGAAGAGCAGAAAATGATGGGCTGCTCAGCTAAAATGATCACAAATGCTTTAAAATGGTAACCAAAACCTGAAAGACGTGGAAGAAAGTGAAAAACTACCATTCAAATGGATAGAAGAATGGCCAAAATGGCAAGGACTCAGCCAACAATCACCTCCAGGAAGATCAAAGAAGGTCTAAAGTCATCTGTGAGTACTGTTACAATTAGAAGGCGCCTATGTGAAGCCAAGCTATCTGCAAGAAGCCCCTGCAAAGTCCCACTATTGAAAAAAAAAAACACATGTGCTGAAGAGGTTACAATTTGCCAAAGAGCACATTGACTGGCCTAAAGAGAAACGGCACAACATTTTGTGGACTGATGAAAGTAACATTGTTCTTTTTGGGTCTAGTGGCCGGAGACAGTTTGTCAGACGACCCCCAAACACTGAATTCAAGCCACAGTACACCGTGAAGACAGTGAAGCATGGTTGCGCAAGCATCATGATATGGGGATGTTTCTCATACTACGGTGTTGGGCCTATTTATCGCATACCAGGGATCATGGATCAGTTTGAATACATCAGAATACTTGAAGAGGTCATGCTGCCTTATGCTGAAGAGGAAATGCCCTTGATATGGGTGTTCCAACAAGACAACGACCCCAAACACACCAGTAAACGTGCAACATCTTGGTTCCAGACCAACAAGATTGATGTTATGGAGTGGCCAGCCCAATCACCGGATCTTAATCTAATAGAAAACTTGTGGGGTGACATCAAAAATGCAGTTTCTGAGGCAAAACCAAGAAATAGAGAAGAACTGTGGAATGTAGTCCAATTTGATATATTTTTCTTCATGTTTTGATTTGGAATGGAATGTGTAGTGTTCCCAATGCATTTGTGTGGATGGAAATAAAAGCTATTAGAAGGATTTTGAGCTTTATTCACTTTTTTCAACACACTGCTATTATTTTGAACACAACTGTATATACATTGTACATTCACATCAGTCCCTGCCCTCAGGAAGCTTACAATCTAGATGCATCTATATAAGAAAATTCCTGTGGCAAATCCCATCATTTTTTTGTCTTGGCAAGATCCTCATGGCCCCCATGGAGGGATAATCCCATGTTCAAGGACACCGTAGGCAAGAGGTTTCAGGCTCTCTTTTTCTTTGCAGGCCTCACACCACAATATCCAGCAGGTACTTGTATAGCGCTGGCAATTTACACAGCATTTTACATATACAGCATGTTGTACATTCACATCAGTCCCTGCCCTCAGGAAGCTTACAATCCAAGGTCCCCATCTCAAAATTCACACATAATAAATGTTTGCATATGGGTTTAAATACGTTTAAGGTTTAACTATACCTTTCTCTCATTTACAGCCAAGGAAGCTGCCCTCTTAGCCTCTATTTGATCTAAAATTGCCATGGTGCTGCATCTGTGATGAGTTATGACACCATCTATCTGATGGCTTGACAGTTCAGTTGAGAGCACAAACAACTGACAATTATCATTCACAGCAGGTCTTGGAGAGAACTGCTTTGGAGAAGTGTTAAACTAATGGGTATATTTCCACTTTAAAACAGTAAAAGCTAAAAACACTAAAGATTATTAGATTGCAAGTTGCCAATCTTTAGATGTGGTGGCTGCATATGTTCTTTTATGTGATTTTCCTTTATTTTTACCTAGTGATTGGGTCATTAGGTCTGCATTTTCGACTTCCTTTAACACAGCGGTTCTCAACCTGTGGGTCGCGACCCCTTTGGGGGTCGAACGACCCTTTCACAGGGGTCGCCTAAGACCATCGGAAAACACATATTTCCGATGGTCTTAGGAACCGAGACACCGCTCCTCTATCCGTCTCCAGGTGTGGGCGGGATGACACGCCGCTCCTGTCATCTGGACACACCCCCGGGATCAATCCTCACCGGTGATTGGCTGCCGGAACTGTAGCTCAGGAGAGGCACACAGGCGGCCAATCACCTGCGAGGAGGTGGAGCTTGGAGAGGAGGTGCCGAGTGGCACCGCGAAGATCAAGCGAGTGAAGAGGAGAGCAGCCGGAGAAGGAAGACAGCTGACCGGTAAGTGCCTGTACCATGGGAGAGGGAGGGAGCCCAGGCTGGAGCAGGGGTCAGCAAGGTATCATTGGTGTCAGTGGGAGGAATAGTGCCCAATCATTGGTGTCACTGACACCGATTGGGGCACTATTCCTCCCCCCATTGACACCAACGATGGGGCACTATTCCTCCCCCCACTGACACCAACGTTGGGGCACTATTCCTCCCCCCACTGACACCAACGTTGGGGACTATTACCCCCCCACTGACACCAACGTTGGGGCACTATTCCTCCCCCCACTGACACCAACGTTTGGGCACTATTCCTCCCCCCACTGACACCGTTGGGGCACTATTCCTCCCCCCACTGACACCAACGATGGGGCACTATTCCCCCCACTGACACCAACGATGGGGCACTATTCCCCCCACTGACACCAACGATGGGGCACTATTCCTCCCACTGATACCAACGTTGCGGCACTATTCCTCCCACTGACACCAACGTTGCGGCACTATTCCTCCCCCTGACACCAATGATGGGGCACTATTCCTCCCACTGACACCATGGAAATTCACCATGCTAGGAAGAGTCTGGCCATTGGGGTCAGATGCATGGGAAGATCCAAGGACAGAGAGGGGGAAGCATGACAGGCCCAAGGGGAAGAGCAAGAAATTAATAATGCCCATATCCACTGCAAAATACAAATAGTATGGGGATGAGATGGAAACATGGCAAGTAAGTATCCCAGATGTCTACTGAGTCCAGAAAAGTTCCTGGAAAAAAGGAGGCAATGACAGACATGAAAGATTGCATACAGAACTTCTGAACCCAAAAAACAAGTTGAGTCTTCAGAACCAGAATATGCCAGACTACACTGTTCAGTTTAGGAACTGTGAAACAAGTTTTAATAGAAACCTTGAAAGCAGTCTACTATTGGTACAGGAGCAAGGACCCCTTAGGTTAAGAGTTGGTGGATACCAGCAAGCAAATCCACCTGCTGTGGCGAGGAAAAAAACAAGTTTGTGAGTAAGAAGAGGTAGGAAGCAGAGCGCAAAGCTCTTAGTATCTTCTGGAAATTACACTCTAGGATCCAGATGCCAGGGATTTTTCTGAGACCAAAAGGCCAACCCATTTATACTTACCTACCTTACCAGTCCCCTGCAGGCTCTCTAAGTGTGAGAACTCAGCAATCACATGACTTTGAAACATGAGTTCTCACCACTGTTCTGAACAGAGAGCGGTGATCAAGTCACCACTGTCTGCATGTTCTTGTTTTAGACATGAAATTGGAAGACTGAGAGATGAAAGGAATCCCTCCTAACCTTATCCAAGACGGGAGCAACATAGGCATTCACCTTCAAAAAGTAATTGCTCAAGGAGCTTCTTGCATGAGAGCTTGGACTAGCATTTAACCACTTCAATATTGGGCATTTTTACCCCCTTCTTGCCCAGGCCAGTTTTCAGTGTTGTCAAGCTTTGAATGAATAGACTGAAGGGGGGAAACCTGTGTAGACCAGTGAGGAGAGAGTTGCAGTAATCAAGGCAGGATATAACCAGCGCGTGTAGGCTCTGAACTGCTTCGGGGGCGGAGCCTGACTATGGCGGCGGCGGAGAGCTCGTGGTAGGAGCTCCCGCACGGGCCTCTTCCGACTGACCCCCCCCCTTAGACTCTAAAATTCCCCCCTAGCAGATGGAGGTCTAGAGGGTAGAGACCTACCTCGACCGGGCGGGCTCCTCTGGCTGAGCAGCTCCCCGGAGCTGAGAGCGGAGACCAGCGGAGAGAGGCAGGGACGCTGAGCCTGGACGCCGAGCCTGGTTGCCGGGTGACAGGGAGGCGCGGCCGGGACATGTGACCGGCCGCAGTGCACCTCTGGGAGGCAAGAAAGCCGGCCGCCCGGCTGGAAGCTGCCGGAGCAGGAGAGATTCCGACCTGCAATCCAGGGAGCCCTAACAGGTGGTCGATGGGGAGCCTCCCCAACAAAGACAAAGAAGAAGAGCATGGAGGAAAGTCCTGGAGGGTCCCCCTGAGAGGAAGAGAGCGGACCTGCTGAAGGAATTGGAGGAAGGAGCCTGGAGCCATCTCACGAGAAGCGTTGGAGGGGCGAGTCTGGCGGTGGCCCCAAACACAAAAATTGTATAGAGTTGGAGGAAAGCAGGGAGAGAAAGAAAAGGGGGGGGACCCCCAGAGAACAAGAATAAAAAATAAGAAGAACGCAAGGTGCAGGCAAAGGCATAGACAAAGCTGGGAATTCTATTTCTACACCTTATTAATTTCTTTGTTTTGCAAAGTATAAGTTTATAAGAGAAAATAAAGGTTACAGAAGAAATGAAAAATAAATGTGCAAAGGGAACCGGGCCTAAAGGGACACAAACGGGGACAATTAAAAAATACACATCCCAGGGAAATGTGACCCCAGAAAGGCCCCAGAGCAGAGAAGACAAATGATTTAAGTATGCAAAATAGTCCTAAACAGTCAATGGAATTGGATATCAGTAATCAACAAATATCAGAGACAGAAAAAGAACTACAAATCCCAAATAAAAGAGATGACAGAAATGTTCAAAGACCTGGAGAGAACAATTAAGCAAGAAATGGTAAAAATTCGGAATGATCTGGGGCAGTTGTTGTTAAGAGTGGAAGAAACGGAGCAGAAAGTTAAAAGCCAGACCCAGATTATTTCCGAATTAGAGAAGATAATTAATATGGAAAAAGCTCAGGAAAAATTGCAGTACAAGGTGGAAATTCAAGAAAATAGAGAAAGGAGAAATATAAGGATAAGAGGGGTACCGGAGAGTTTAAAAAGAGAAATACTAGAAGAGATGGTTTGCAAAATACTGAACTTTATAATGGGAAACTCTGAAATCGAAAGGACTAATATAGAAGGAATCTCTAGAAACGGGAAACTCCAGGGGAATCATGAGAAAGACAGGCCGAGAGACATACTTGTAAAATTTTATGAATTACAACAAAGGGAAAAAATCTGGAGGAACACTAAAGGGAAAACCAGTAATAAAGTATGGAGAAATGGATATTCAAATATATGCGGACTTGTCATCAGAGACTCTCCGGAGGAGGAGAGCTCTGAGGCCTTTGCTGGAGCAGATGAAAAAACAGAAGGTGCAATATAGATGGGGAGTTCCGGAGTGTTTATTAGGATGGAAAAATGGAATAACTGCCCATTTGAGGTTCCCAGAGGACTTGAGAAATTTTTGCAATAGACTTGAAATGCAGAAAAATGAAATAAACAGTTGGGAAGAAGAATCTGGGGAAGAAAGAGCAGAAGGAAGGGAGGGGTGGAGACGGATGGGGGAGAGGGGGAGGGGCGGAGAGGGAGAGAAGGGGAGAGGGGGAGGGGCGGAGAGGGAGAGAAGGGGAGAGAGGTGTGTTTTTTTTTTTTTTTTTTCCCCTCTCTCCTTGCTCCCATTTCATTGCCTCTTTTTTTTTCCCCTTGTCCCTCCAGCTTGACTCCTGTTTCCTCCTATAGAAAGATGAGTAGAGAGGGGGTCAAGGGGGGGATCCGGATGGAGGGGAGGCTGTCCATGGGAAGAGTGAAGCCCTAAGGTCTAAGTCAAAGGTGGATGTTACTTCCACAAATGACGGTTAGGCAAAGTAAAGGCCTAAAAAGGAGAGAAAAGGGTAGAGGGATAAAAACGCTCTATAGGAATAAGAAAGAGGAAGGGAAGGAGGAAGAGGGAGACGGTAGGAAAAGAGTAAGATGGAAGAAATCCAATATATAACCTATAATGTAAAAGGGTTAAGTTGTCCAGGAAAGAGATTTAGGTTATTTAAAGAACTTCAACATAGAAAATCCTCAGTGGTATTTTTGCAGGAAACACATCTAGAGATAGAGTCGAAGGTTAGACTGAAGACTAGACCTTTTTGCAACATGGTTCTATGCAGATTCACCAACTAAAAGAGCAAAAGGAGTTGCTATAGGCTTCGCAAAGAATATAAGGTTCGAGGTGGAGGAGAGACTAACGGATCCGGAGGGGAGGTTTTTATTTTTGAGAGGTAAACTACAGGGAATTGAGTGTACAATAGCAAATATATATAGTCCAAATAAGAGACCAGAGAGGTTTATGAGAGAAGTGCTGAAGAGATTGATGGATTTTAAAAGTGGGTGTATGATAGTAGCGGGAGACTTTAACATCTGTATGGACCCACGGATAGATACCACTTCCTCTGTGAGGAGGGAGGAAAGCAAATCCTTGAGAATGTTAAAGAAATTGATGCATGAGTGTCAGTTGGTAGACATCTGGAGAGTTAGGAATATGAAGGAGAGAGATTATACTTTCTTTTCGCACGTTCATGAGACTTATTCTAGACTAGATTACATATTAGTAGAACATCGAGTGATAGAGTGGGTGGTGGAAGTAAAAATTGAAGGAAGCACTCTGTCGGATCATGCCCCAGTTGCTATGAAGTTAAGATGGGGTAGAGAAGGGAGAGAAGGTTATGTATGGCGGTTGAATGAGGCACTTCTCATGGAGGAAGAGATTGGTCAAAGAATTGAGAGAGAAATTGAATGGTTTTTTGATGAGAATGAAACAGAGGATGTGTCGGTTGCAACGTTGTGGGAAGCACATAAAGCTTACATCAGAGGTCTACTTATTGCAATGGGGGCAAAAAAGAAAAAAGAAAGGAGAGAAAAGATAAATAGATTATTAAATGAAATATATGATCTTGAACAGGTGCATAAAAAGGAAAGGACTAAGGAGATAATGCAGAGGTTAATAAAGAAGAAAGAAGAATTAGAGAATGTAATGGAGGAGGAAAAAAGAAGAGTTTTTAATAAACTAACAAGTGAAAGGTACAGATGGGGAGATAGGCCGGGAAAGTATTTAATGAGAACTTTAAGAAAGAAGAAAAATAGAAATTACATTGAGAAAATAAGAAACTCCAAGGGGGAATTTGTACACTCAACCAAGGATATTGCTAGAATATTTAAAGAGTATTATAATGAGTTGTATAATATCATACCTCAGGATACGTTTAGGAAAACGGAAACAGTAAATAGAGAGAAAAGAAAGACATACCTAGAGGAGGCAGGCCTACCGAAATTAAGAGAAACACAACTGAACTCTCTAGAGGCAGAAATAACCCCAGAGGAAATAAAATTAGCATTAGAAAGCATGGAGGGAGGGAAAAGCCCAGGTCCGGATGGATATACGGCCAAA
The DNA here is from genome assembly GCF_062004578.1 of Staurois parvus. NCBI lineage: Eukaryota > Metazoa > Chordata > Amphibia > Anura > Ranidae > Staurois > Staurois parvus. Next base: position 430,982 of record NW_028318390.1, on the reverse strand, counting down.
TACTATAAAAAATATAAAGAGCTTTTAATTCCCAAAATGAAGATTTATATGAACGCCTTGGGGAACGGGATGAAGATAAGGGGAGAGTCTTTACAGGCGAATATAGTATTGATACAGAAAGAAGATAAAGATCCCTCACAATGTGTGAGTTATCGTCCCATAGCGCTGCTGAATGTAGACACTAAAATATATGCAAAGGTTCTGGCAAATAGACTGAAAGAGCTGATGCCGGAGTGGGTACATGGAGACCAGGTGGGGTTTGTCCCGGGAAGAGAGGGTAGAGATAATGCTCTGAGATCACTCTTGCTTATACAGGAGGGCAAAAAAGGGAAAACCCCAATGATACTGATGTCGATAGATGCTGAGAAGGCATTCGACAGAGTGAGTTGGGGTTTTATGATGGACACTCTGGAAGCGTTGGGAGTGGGAGATAGAATGAGAGGGTGGATTGGAGAGTTGTACAGAGGGCCTACCGCTACCATAATGGTAAATGGAGGAAGATCAGAGTACTTTAAGATGTCAAATGGTAAAAGACAGGGATGCCCATTGTCCCCACTGCTATACGTGTTATCACTGGAGCCCTTACTGTCCATGATTAGAAAGAACAGAAAGAAGGAATAAAGATAGGTGATAGAGAACACAAAGGTAGTGGCCTATGCGGACCACCTGATGTTTTATGTTGGAAACCCTAGAACATCACTTCCAAATTTAATGAAAGCATTGAGGGAGTACGGAGACCTGTTGAATCTGAAAATTAACCAGACAAAGACCGAAATCTTAAACAAATCTCAAAAATAGTGAAAAAGAAAGATTACAAGAGGAATAACCTTTCCTTAGGAGACACAAAGAATTAAAATATCTAGGAATAAAACTATCAACCTCAAATAAAAACCTTTATAAAGCCAATTATATAATGTTATTAAATGAAATTAAGGGAGAGTTGAGGAGACTGAGAAATGGAAATCCATTGTGGATAGGTCGTATAAACTTGATAAAGATGGTAATCGTCCCCAAAGTATTATATAAATTCCAAATGATCCCAATCAAACTCCCAGAGGCATATTTTAAAGAACTGAGGAAAATGATAATAAAATGTATATGGAGGAATAAAAAGCCTAGAATAGGGTATGAAACATTGACTAGAAGTAAAGAAAGAGGAGGACTGGGGGTACCAGATTTTAGGAGATATTACAAAGCAGGGATTATCGCAAGAATTTTTGACTGGATTCATAATCCGGAGAAAAGTTGGGTCAAAATTGAGAAAACACTATCTGGTGCTTTGGACCTGATAGAACAGGACCCAACATCCTGGTTGATGTTACCAAAGGTGTCCAGTACCTCAATGAGATCAAGGACAGCGTTGTTGCTGGCTTCCAGTGGGCCACCAAAGAGGGAGTTCTTTGTGAAGAGAACATGCGAGGCGCCAGGTTTGACATTCATGACGTCACCCTGCATGCTGATGCCATTCATCGTGGAGGTGGACAGATCATCCCCACTGCAAGAAGAGTCCTGTATGCTGCTGCCCTCACTGCCCAGCCCAGGCTAATGGAGCCCATCTACTTGGTGGAGATCCAGTGTCCAGAGCAAGTTGTAGGTGGCATCTATGGTGTGCTGAACAGGAAGCGTGGACACGTCTTTGAGGAGTCCCAAGTGTTCGGAACCCCGATGTTTGTAGTGAAAGCCTACCTTCCCGTCAACGAATCATTCGGCTTCACTGCTGATCTCAGGTCTAACACAGGTGGTCAGGCCTTCCCTCAGTGCGTGTTTGACCACTGGCAGATCCTTCCTGGAGACCCTTCGATGCCAGCACTCGCCCATCACAAGTGGTGGCTGAAACCCGGAAACGCAAAGGCTTGAAGGAAGGAGTCCCAGCCCTGGACAACTACTTAGATAAATTGTAACAGGGTCGCCATTCTCATTAAACCAAGCTCACTACACCGGCAGTGTCTGTCCCTGCTGATCCAACACCATGCACATTGTTTGCCCAGGAAAACAAGACAAAAAATAAAGAAAAAAAAAAGAAAAAAAAGAAAAAGAAAATTGAGAAAACACTGAGTGGAATAAGTTTAAGTAATAGTATCTGGGTGCCTGCACAATACAGAGAATTAGAGGAGAGCACAAGCACGTACACTCTTATTGTTTTAAAAGAATGGGATTTATTACATAGACAAAAGGGGTGGGTTTTTAATTCACAACTAATACCACTTAGGAACACAAAATATTTCATCCCGGGTAAAGATAGCATAGCAGGGAAATGGATTATAAAACAGGAGGCGCAATTGAGAGATATAATGGTAGGAGAGGAAATTGGGTCATATAAGGATATGGAGGAAAGAAAGGGATTAAGATATTACCAACTGAAGAACTTTTTTGAAAGCCTTCCAAAACCTATAAGAACTAGAAAAGACTGGAATCCATTCGAGAGAATTTTTGAGTTACGGGGAAACGGTAGACACGGAACAGCAAAAATACACAAGATATTAATGGAACTTGACACAGACACAAAATTAATGCACATAGAGAAATGGAAAAGAGATATGGGAAGAAAAATAGAGGAGGAGGAGAAGAAGATGTTCACATTAATTCACGAAAATATTAGTATGAGAGAAGTGGAAATAAATTATAAGTGTTTGAATAGATGGCACATTACCCCTTACCTGGAGCACAAGATGAATACGGAAATTTCACAGATGTGTTGGAGAGATTGTGGAGAGGTGGGCACGTGGTATCATATGTGGTGGGAGTGTCCAGAAATACAGGTGTTCTGGCGAAGGATAGTTTACTTGATAGGGAAGATTACAAAAATCAATATAGGATTAGACCCAGAATTATGCCTCCTCCATATCTCAGAACTCCCAGTGAAAGTATATAAAAAAATCAGGGATATGGTATTACTTAACCGCAGCAAAGAGCTTGATACCCAGGTACTGGAAGAAAAGAGAGGTGCCAACTGAGGAAGACTGGATGGGTAGAGTAAACCAAATTTCTGGGACAGAAAGATTGTATTATACGCACGAGGATAAGCTGGAGATGTACAATAAAAAATGGAAAGGATGGGGAGAATATAAAGAAATGGCGAAAAAGGTGAAGAGATAAGGTCCCGGGTAGTCTGTTTAGAATTGGATTTAGGAATAACAGAATAAACATGGAGTAAATGAGAGAAGAGAGAATATAGAGCGTGGGAAGGTGAGGGAGGGAAGGGAGGGGACGGGGAGAAGGAGGGGGGGGTGTTTGGGAGGGGGGGATGGTATGAAAAGAAAGTCATATATAGGAATAAATTTTATAAGGAGAAACTATATTTTTGATAAATGTTTAAATAGATATGATGAAATGACTTGTATATGGATTGAAAACTAATAAATATTTATAAAAAAAATAACCAAGGCGTGTAAGTTGTCTTGTAGTGTCATTGGTTAGAAAGGGGCGGATTTTGGAAATCTTGCAAAGGATGAGGTAGCAGGATTTAGCCAGTGATTGGATGTGGGGCCTGAGGAAGAGGTCAGAGTCTAGGATTACACCTAGCACCCTGGCATGAGGGAAAGGACCAATGGTTGAGCCGTTGATCTTGATGGTAAAGTCAATAGTGGGGGATCGGGGAGGAAGAAATATTATAAGCTCAGTTTTAGAAAGATTTGAGTTTAAGGGGAGTGGTCTAACATCCATACTGATAGGTCGCTTATTAGATTTGTGATACGTGAAAAGATTGAGGGGGTGAGCTGGGGAGTGGAGAGATAGATCTGGGTGCCATCAGCATAGAAATGGTATTGGAAGCCATGGGAGGTTATCAATTGGCCCAGGGAGGAGGTGTAGAGAGAAAAGAAGGGGCCCCAAGGACAGAGCCTTGGGATACCTTAACGGGAAGAGGAGTGGAGGAGTTTTATGTGACATTGAAAGTGCGCCTAGAAAGGTAGGAGAACCAGGAAAGAGCAGAGTCACGGAGGCCAACAGAGTGGAATTTACTGAGGAGAAGCAGGTGGTCAACTGTGTCAAAGGCAAGAGAAAGGTCTAGAAGGATGGCTACTTTTACACTGATCCGTCCCACAAATACCTAGGCGTTTTTTTTAAAAGGACACGTGACTTAAAAACAGCACCAAAACTGCTTCTCAGAGGCGTTTTTAAGGCGCTTTTCATTAATTTCAATGGGAAGAGGCATTTTTGGGGCTTTTTTATCTCCCCAAAAATGCCCTAAAGATGCTGCAAGCAGGAGTTTTTAGACCGCACTGCCAGCTCAACGCCTCAGTGTGAAAACATACATGGATATACATTCACATACACAGGGAATAAGTTTTTTGTAGCTTTTGAGGCGCTTTTTTATTTTTATAACGCAATAACGCTTGAAAAACTCCTCAATGTAAAAAGAAACCTATGAGTATGGGGTAATGGCCATAGGTTTTAGCAGTTAGTAGGTTGTTTTTAATTTTTTGTAGGGCAGTAACCATTGTTACTGAATGAAACGGTTTCAGTCTTGTGATTAGCTGTGATTGGGCAAAGCTCATCACATGATACAGATGGGCTGTAATTGGCCATCTGTACCATGTGACAGCGTTGACCAATCACAACATAATTGTATACAATGGATGGCATGAAAGGAAGCCATCCATTGTATACAATTGTCGTGATTTGCTGTGATTGGGTCACAGCAGTAACATGAAACTGGCAATGGGCTGCCGTAGTGATCTGTCATCAGCTGTGTCCCGTGGACACAGCCAGTAACAGATCACGTCGCGCCACCTTCTGACAGGACATCATATGACGCCCACTCAGAAGGAGGAGAGTCCTGCCCAGCCATCACTCTGCTATAGGCTGGGCGGGAAGGTGTTAAGCCAAAGAACCTTTGTTCAAATGAATAAGACTAATCCTGGATTTGATGAAGTGAATTTGCCAACCCATTCAAGCAGCAGTGTAAAGGCAGAAGTAAATGGTCCAATTGATTGTGGACAAATCATTTGTTTGGATGGAACTAGGACTTTGGATCATGCCTTTAGTCCAAAAAACTATTGTGTGGCAGACTGCAAAAGCAGCAACTGCAGCTAGCATGGTGGAGCTCACAAAAAAGAAGACTGCTTTCAATAGGGAGTTTAACCTCTTGTCTACAGGTTCCTGGAACACTAGAAATAGCAGTAATAGTGTGCAATTACTTGTGAGCCACTGGAAGGTGCTCACACATATATCTTTATATAAAATAAAATAGATCGCTGGCTTCCTTACTCACCCTCACTCGGTGAGCATCAAAAAAATAAACAATGAAATATATATATATATATATATATAAATATACAGTGGGGATCGAAAGTTTGGGCACCCCAGCTAAAAATTTGTATTAATGTGCATAAAGAAGCCAAGGAAAGATGGAAAAATTTCCAAAAGGCATCAAATTACAGATTAGACATTCTTATAATATGTCAACAAAAGTTAGATTTTATTTCCATCATTTACACTTTCAAAATAACAGAAAACAAAAAAATGGCGTCTGCAAAAGTTTGGGCACCCTGCAGAGTTAATATCTTGTACCGCCCCCTTTGGCAAGTATCACAGCTTGTAAACGCTTTTTGTAGCCAGCCAAGAGTCTTTCAATTCTTGTTGGAGGTATCTTTGCCCATTCTTCCTTACAAAAGTCTTCCAGTTCTTTGAGATTTCTGGGCTGTCTGTCACGCACTGCTCTTTTAAGGTCTATCCATAGATTTTCAATTATGTTGAGGTCAGGAGATTGTGAAGGCCATGGCAAAACCTTCAGTTTATACCTCTTGATGTAATCCCCCGTGGATTTCGAGGTGTGTTTAGGATCATTATCCATTTGTAGAAGCCATCTTCTCTTTAACTTCAGCTTTTTCACAGATGGCATCAAGTTACCATCCAAAATTTGCTGAAATTTTATTGAATCCATTTTCCTTCTACTCGTGAGATGTTCCCTGTGCCACTGGCTGCAACACAACCCCACAGCATGATTGATCCAACCCCATGCTTAACAGTTGGACAGAGGTTCTTTTCATTAAATTCTGTGCCCCTTCTTCTCCAAACGTACCTTTGCTCATTCCGGCCAAAAAGTTCAATTTTAACCTCATCGGTCCACAGAACTTGTTTCCAAAATGCATCAGGCTTGTCTATATGTTCATTTGCAAAGTTCAAACGATGATTTTTGTGGTGAGGACGTAGAAGATGTTTTCTTCTGATGACTCTTCTATGAAGACCATATTTGTACAAGTATCTCTTTATAGTGGAATAGTGTACCACAACTCCAGTGTCTGCCAGATCTTTCTGGAGGGATCGTGCAGTCAAACGTGGGTTTTGAATTGTTTTTCTCACAATCCTGCGAGCTGTTCTGTCTGATATTTTTCTTGGTCTTCCAGATCTTGCTTTAACTTCCACTGTTCCTGATGACTGCCATTTCTTAATTACATTCCGAACAGAGGATATTGACATCTGAAAACGCTTTGCTATCTTCTTATAGCCTTCTCCAGCTTTGTGAGCGTCAACTATTTTCAGTTTCAGTTTTCTAGACAACTGCTTAGAAGAACCCATGGTGCTGATTGTTGGGGCAAGGTCAGATGAGTCTGGGCATTTAAAACCTTTGAGCTTGACATCACCTGGTCTTCCCAGACGATGATTGAGAACAATCCATGACACTGGCAGGTCTCAGCTTTGCAAAAGGGGCAGTGCATGCTATAAATTCTGCAGGGTGCCCAAACCTTTGCAGACGCCATTTTTTTGTTTTCTGTTATTTTGAAAGTGTAAATGATGGAAATAAAATCTAACTTTTGTTGACATATTATAAGAATGTCTAATCTGTAATTTGATGCCTTTTGGAGATTTTTCCATCTTTCCTTGGCTTCTTTATGCACATTAATACAAATTTTTAGCTGGGGTGCCCAAACTTTTGATCCCCACTGTATATATATATATATATATATATATATATAGTGCCGCGCTCTATCAATCATGCACCATCAAAACAATCTGTGAAAACAATAGTGCACCATATGCGTGTATATGTTTGCCCCTTATATCTATCATTATAGTGCATTAAATCTAGACATTATTACACAAAACGTTCTTTAGTCAATATTCCAGTGAAGATCTTAAAATTCTATAGGAGAGATCCTTTATACAATATAGTATCAGTCTCCCAATAAATGCAATGCGTAATTGAGTTCAGTATACTCTCCTCTATGGCAGTTTAAATAGTATGGTAGGTATGGTGTGCAATAGAAGCTGCTCCGCAGATCAATATAATAAACTGAATCCTTTCCGTCCTCAGCAGACTGAGCGCATCCTCCTCAATTGGAACATAAGAGAAAAGATGCATCCGCACTGAGACACGGCGAGTACTGACAGTGTGCGCAGGCACACCAACAAGGCTGACCTCACCGCTGTCTGCGGTTTTATATATATACAAAGCGCAACTTTAAGTTTTTACATGTGAGTGCATTACCAACGCACATTAAAAGTCTTACACCCCAGATAAGACACTATGCATCTTTTTTTCTCTTATGTTCCAATCGAGGAGGAGGATGCGCTCAGTCTGCTGAGGAAGGAAAGGATTCCGTTTATTATATTGATCTGCGGAGCAGCTTCTATTGCACACCATACCTACCATACTACTGCCATAGAGGAGAGTATACTGAACTTAATTACGCATTTATTGGGAGACTGATACTATATTGTATAAAGGATCTCTCCTATAGAATTTAAGATCTTCACCGGAATATTGACTAAAGAACGTATTGTGTAATGTCTAGATTTAATGCACTATAATGATAGATATAAGGGGTAAACATATACACGCATATGGTGCACTATTGTTTTCACAGATTATGTTTTGATGGTGCATGATTGATAGAGCGCGGCACCATATATATATTTTCACTAGAAATAGCAGGCTCTACCAGAGGAACCACCCCACTTTCAAATAAGATACTGCTGAGCAAAGCCTTTAGAATTAAAAGGTCTTACCTGGATGAGGAAAAAAAAAAAAAAAGTCTTAGCTAGTTCAGACAATTTAAAGGACCCAAAGCTGGATGCCTTGGGGGTGAACAGACTCAGGTACATAATTACAGACAATAATGCCACCAAATGTAAAGAAATCCCAGTGCTTCCAGCCACAACCACTGGAAGGGGGCAGGGTTATTCAAGGACAGAGCTCTGCCATGAGCTGATCATGGCCCTGGATCTGTAAAGCACCCAGCAGCTAACTGAACGCATTACACTGCATGACAAGGGAAGTTCCTACAACAGTACCAGTGCATCAACATCATTGCAGGCTGACCCTGCTTCTTCCATCTGACAAGGTCCAAGCATGTTCTCACCAAAGCTCAGATTCAGAAGTTGCAGAAGGAGCCACAGTGGCTATGGTTCAGCAGAAAACATGACCAGAGAACCCAGGGGCGGAATGATCGTTTGGAAACTCTGGCACTGCCCGAGGGCCGGTAGGGAGCCCCATGAGATGCCCCTGGTACCTTTTTCATAGGCTTTTTTGAGTTTGGGCAAGGGCACAGGGGCCCCATGATCACCTATTGCCCGGGGGCCCCATGAGTTGTCAGTCTGCCCCTGGGAGAACCACCTTGGTGGAATAAGAGAAAAAAACCTCTATAGTAAGAAGGTAAGTTCTCAGCAGAGAGAAGAGGTCCATCACCTAAGAACACTAGCCAATAAACTGAGGCTATCTAGGATTGGGAGAGGAAATACAGGCGGAAGTCCCTGCAGCTTTATTTTTTGCTAGTGTTCAATCACCTTCAGGCAGCTGCATATAACCAAGTAATAATGATCAGATAGTAGTAAAATCCTAACAGAAGTTCTAGTCCTACCCTATTCTACCAAAATTTTAAAATAAAAAGTTTTTGGCTAGACACATGCAATTTAGGCCAGTGCAAATTGCTGAGGCAGGAATCTCATAAATGAAAAAGGTGCTCTCTATCCTAGAACAATGGCAAAAAAAAAAAAACAAGCATAATAAGAGTGGGAGGGGCTAGACTGTCTTTACAGCTTTGTTTGCAAGTGTCCAATCTCCTAAAAGCAGCAGCATAATCCAATGTACATAAAATTACTTTGTCCTGTGCCCTTGACCACTCATTTTAACAAAAATGTTAAAATGTGCATTTTGCGCTACACTTAATTTAACCGCCGCTGTATAGCAGATATGCTGCTACACGGCGGCACAAAATCACGTATATATACATGATTTTGCATTTCCGGGTAGGGGATGATAACAAGCCATGCGTATACCCTACCTACACTGCCATTCGCGGCTGCGGATGTCAATCACCCAATCACCAGGTCCCAGCGAGTGATTACCTGCCGGCGCCCGATGATTACCGGCATCCACCGACACGGAGGAAAACTATTTAGTTTACAAACAGTCTTCCTCCCTGTCAGCTTGGGCAGACTGCTTGGAATGGCTGTGCACAGCACAGCCATCCCGATCAGTGTGCTTACAGTAAGGCAAAGACATGTAGCAGAATACATTTAGGCCTAAATTTATGACGAAATTTAATTTTTTTAAAAAATTTTTACTGGACATGTTTAATAGCAAAAGTCCAAAATATTGTTTTTATTTTTTCTCAAAATTGTCAGTTTTTTTGCTTATAGCACAAACAAAAAAAACCGCACAGGCGATCAAATACCACAGAAAGCTCAATCTGTGGGGGAAAAAAAAAGGATGTAAATTTCATCTGGGTGCGGCGTTGCATGACCGCCCAATTAGCAGTTAAAGTAAAACAGAGCTCTAACACAAAAAATGGCCTGGTCAGAAAGGGGGGCAACTCCTCTGGAGGGCAAGTGGTTAAACCCCCAAAACGCTTATTTCCTGAAAGCAGAGACGGTGGAGAAAAAAAAAGGTGTCAGTCGCAATTTTTTTATTTAACACGATACTTAAAATATGTAAAAACACATTTTCAGAAGAAAATACACTAAAATAACTTTTACTGCAAACAATATTATACCCAATTTATGGTAAAATAGATGGTGTTACATAAAGTAAATGGACACCAAACATATCAGGTCCTAAAATTGCACACACCTGTGAAATCAGAAAAAAAAATGAAGTATTACTGCTGCCTTGTTCCTGTTATCTGCATGAGTCACTTCTGACAGCTTTTCCTGATTCCAAGAGACTGGAGATGGGGAGGAGAGCTCTAGCACTCAGTCTGATAGACAGCAGTTGTGCATGTTGCTGTGTACTGTGAGGAGAGGGGTGTGTCTCTTCACTCCAATCAGGGCTCAGAGCTCTCCTCAATAAGCTCTGCAGTGGGAGACTTCAGATCCCTGCACCCTGCTTTTCAGGACTTCAGGTGCTATGTAATATGTGTTTTGGAAGGCTGTAGAGGAGAGAGAGCTACAGATAAACAGATACAACTTAAGTAGGATCAGATGTACAGCAGGATCTTAGGTGGACATAGCAGTGGGTACATCAAAGGGGGTTCTACAACTTTTTTTCCCCTCTACCACTCGTCCGTGAAGGACTAACTTTTTAGACCGTTCGGGTACACTAATTCCCACCTTGGCATATACCTTGCTTTTGTGTTACCATTGCTCCATTCAACTGCCGGCAGACTTAAACACCTGATACTTCTATGATTGGGAACATGTAACCCATTCATCATCTATTATCTGGGCAGGAATTTGGCCTAACAAAGGCACAGTGCGCTTCCTTTTTTTGCTCTCAGACTAAAAAGAGCAGCAAGGGAGCAAAGGAATAGGAAACACTAGGGAACCCAAGTACCTCTAACATACAGGGTTAGGAGAAATATAAATGGTATTTAATGGGCAGTTTCAAACACGTCTTTTAGCCAGCACACTTTCCACAATGGTTTATGCCAATATTCTCTAGAATGTTTCCAGAAAGCAGTCACTGGCTTGTGCTTAGCACCTTAGACTGCTTTTATCTGCACATAGCTTACTCCAGTTGCAAGTCACGATGTGTAACAATTGGTTTTCTGAATGAACTATGTTTCTCAATTAATGATAGACAACACATATTTAGGGTTTACTGCCACACAGAAAGTGTACTGGAGACACAGCCAGAGCCGGTCAACACAACATGTCTGATAGCTGTCAATAGAGGGCATTTGAACTTTGCTGCACAGCATAAATTAGAGTTGAACATATCTATGAGCAATACAGCAAGGGAATCCAGTGTTTATTTAAGAAAGGAAAAAAAAAAAAAAAAAACACACGAGTTAAACACAAAAAAAAATCCCACTAAGCAAGGAAAACACTTACTGATAATTTTTCAATAATCGCATCCTTCCCTTGATATTGCTGTCCTTCCCAAGTCAGACATGAAGCATCGGTCTGTATGAAAATAAACAACATTTACAAAAAAAGAAAACCAAACACTCAAAATAAAACTCGCAATAAGGCCATGAGTATTTTGTGGTGCTTGTCCAGGCTGAGGTGTAAGAGCCTCATTGGCACTCAGGATAATAGGGATGTCAGTGTAAGAAAAACTCATCCATTTGAGCAATGAACATTGTAGCTTAACAGGTTCCCACCCGGCCTATAACCAGATGGCAGCCTGCAAAACCCCTCGTCCCTCCGGGTGGACGCCATATGGCATCCTATCGGGAATGTGCAGTTTGCTTGCCCGTAGAGACGTGCAGCGGCGCGATCTGTCACTGGCCGTGTACCTCGGACACGGCCGATGACAGATCTGAGTACCTGCCCCGTTGCCGGCTGTGACCAATCACAGCAGGTCACATGACAGTTGTATACAATGGATGGCTTCATTCATGCCATCCATTGCATACTAGTGGGTCTAGCTGCGAATGGTCACAGCGATCACATGCACAAGCTGGGCCAATCACAGCCCAGCTGTGTCATGTGATTAGCCGTGGCCAAATCAGAGCTAAGCACAAAAAAAAAAAAAAAAAAAAAACCCTGAATGAATCGATGTCATTCAGGTAAATGCTTGCTTATAGCAAAGTAATTCTTTGCTATAAGCAAATTGTGTAAAAAAAAATAAATATATATATATATAATACTGATCACTTCCCCAAAATAGTACAATGTTAATATGGTAACATTGTACTACTTTGGTCACAGTGAAATAGGAAAATAAAATCTTAAAAAAAGCAAATTTAAAATTTTTTTTCCATACTGTCACCAGTCAGTGTCCCTGATCACCGCCATGCCAGTTATATAATGTTGCTGTACTGCACTGGTGACAATATGTAAAAAAAAAATAATGAAAATAATTTTTTTAATTTTCCGAAAAATTACAACTTCAAAAAGTTCGACATGCCCCTTATGAAGTACGTCGGACTGTTTACTTTGCAAAAAGAGGTCATTTGGGGGATATCTGTACTGTTCTGACATTCTTGGACCTCAAGAAATTAGATTGGCTGTCAGTACTTCAGGATTGATCAATATTCAGATATATACCATAGTTTGTGAACTCTATAAAACTTTCCTACAAACAAAAAAATACATCCTAATTTGGGTTATTTTCACCAAAGACATGTAGCAGAATAAATCTTGGCCTAAATTTATGAAGAACAATTATTTACTTGCGAACTTTTGTAACAAACAAAAAAACTTTTTTTTTTCCCAAAATTTTCAGTCTTTTTTTGTTAATTTAGCAAAAAAGAAAAACCCCAGTGTTGATTAAATACCACCAAAAGAAAGCTCTACTGTAGTTGTGTGAAGAAAATGATAGAATTTTAGTTTGGGTACAATGTTGTATGACTGCGCAATTGTCATTCAAAGTGTGAGAGCGCTGAAATCTGAAAAATGGCCTGGGCAGGAAGGGGGTAAAAGTGCCCTGTATGGAAGTGGTAAAAACTGGCACTCACCTTAGCCAATCCTAGCATGGATATGTACATGTGAAAGCCTCAGTCAATACTGCTCTTCAGGCAGTTTTAAGCCAAAATACAATTCATATATACACCAGTCTGAACACTAAGGAAATAGGAGACCTAAGGAGCTTTCAACATAGAATGTTAACCAAATCTCGAAAACCACTGACTATGGGTCAGTTCACACTAGAAAGCAGTGTGGGAAACCAGTGTTCTGTGCATGTTTACCACACCGCCTTGAAAACACACTGCACTTGAAATCCGGAGCAAGTCTCTGTTAATTTGACAGTAGTACCATGTGATCCGGTTACTGTGTGTTTATAAAGTAGTGCATGCACTTCTGTTGGTGCGGTCTTATGGGATTTCAACAAGCATAAATAAACGGGCTGAAATTGCACTGCACCCAAATAACATGTGACTCACACAACATGTTCCTGTGTGATCAATGGTGTGAACTGGATAGGATGGGGATTATTATAAATAGAGAATTTTGAGGGGGGGGGGGGGGGGTGGAACACCAAAAAACAACAGTGACACTCCCTTCCCCAGGTCGTGGGATTTGAGGGTGTTTATAAAGTCAAAAAAAACTTTAGATGTTTTCCTTAAAGCTCATCTTGAAACTTGGAGCAAATTCTTGGGAGATTAAAACAGTTTGAAATGGATGGACCTGTATCTTTTATTTTACCTTCTCAACTGTGTAACTATGAAAAAAGAAAAGCCAATTTCTGAATAAGAAATCTCAGGGGAAAAAAAAAATGGAGGCCACTTAGCAGCAACTCAAAGGAGGACCTCTGAAGACTACAATCTTTTTAATCTAAAGATTCTTGAAAAAGTATTCATACCCCTTGAAATTTTCCACAATTTGTCATATTACAACCAAAAACATAAATTATTTATTACAGTTACTTATATAGAGCCGTCAATTTAGACAGCACTTTACATTTATATACAGTTGTGTTCAAAATAATAGCAGTGTGTTGAAAAAAGTGAATAATGCTCAAAATCCTTCTAATAGCTTTTATTTCCATACACACAAATGCATTGGGAACACTACACATTCTATTCCAAATCAAAACATGAAGTATATCAAATTTGTGTTGTTCCTCTAAAACAATTGAAGAAAAGTGAATATTAGACTGTTCAAAAAAAAATAGCAGTGTTTGTATTCTTCTTTACAAACTCAACCATTCACTATATAAACTGAAAAATGTTTGAAGATTTTGCTTTCCTTTGAATCATTTAATATTTAGTTGCATAAGCACTGTTTCTGAGAACTGCTGTACATCTGTGTTGCATGGAGTCAACCAACTTCTGGCACCTGTGAACAGATATTCCAGCCCAGGATGATTGGACTACATTCCACAGTTCTTCTCTTTTTGATGTCACCCCACAAGTTTTCTACTGGATTAAGATCCAGGGATTGGGCTGGCCACTCCATAACGTCAATCTTGTTGGTCTGGAACCAAGATGTTGCACGTTTACTGGTGTGTTTGGGGTCGTTGTCTTGTTGGAACACCCATATCAAGGGCATTTCCTCTTCAGCATAAGGCAGCATGACCTCTTCAAGTATTCTGATGTATTCAAACTGATCCATGATCCCTGGTATGCGATAAATAGGCCCAACACCGTAGTATGAGAAACATCCCCATATCATGATGCTTGCGCAACCATGCTTCACTGTCTTCACAGTGTACTGTGGCTTGAATTCAGTGTTTAGGGGTCGTCTGACAAACTGTCTCCGGCCACTAGACCCAAAAAGAACAATCTTTCTTTCATCAGTCTACAAGATGTTGCGCCGTTTCTCTTTAGGCCAGTCAATGTGCTCTTTGGCAAATTGTAACCTCTTCAGCACATCTTTTTTTCAACAGTGGGACTTTGCAGGAGCTTCTTGCAGATAACTTGGCTTCACATAGGTGTATTCTAATTGTAACAGTACTCACAGGTAACTTTAGACCTTCTTTGATCTTCCTGGAGCTGATTGTTGGCTAAGTCCTTGCCATTTTGGCTATTCTTCGATCCATTCGAATGGTAGTTGTTCGCTTTCTTCTACGTCTTTCAGGTTTTGGTTACCATTTTAAAGCAGTTGCGATCATTTTAGCTGAGCAGCCTATCATTTTCTGCACTTCTTTATATGTTTTCCCCTCTCCAATCAACTTTTTAATCAAGGTACTCTGTTCTTCCGAACAATGTCTGGAACGACCCATTTTCCTCAGAATTTCAGAGAGAAATGCACTGTAACCAGCATTTACAAAACATTTGCTGCCTTCCTTCCTTAAATAAGGGCAATAATGTCCACCTGTTTTTCAAAGAATGAATGACCTCACTAATAGAACTCCACACTGCTATTATTTTGAACATGCCCCTTTCAATTAGTGATTCAATTACACAGAATCAGCAGCATGCATGTCATGACTGTTGGGTCTGTTGGATTTATATTACTCGACTACACCTGCTAGTAAATTATTTGCCATGTAGAAATATAATTTCTACCAAAAACAGTGATTGATCAGGTTAGTGATGTCTGGCTGCTATTATTTTGAACACAACTGTAAAAATTGTACATTCACATCAGTCCTTGCACTCAAGGAGCGTACAATCTAAGGTCCCTAACTCACATTCACACATAGCCATACTAGGGCCAATTTAGACAGGAACCAATTAACCTACCAGCAGGTCTTTGGAGTGTGGAAGGAAACAGGAGTACACGGAGAAAACCCACGCAGGCACAGGGAGAACAGGCAAACTCCAGGCAGGTGATGCAGTGGTTGGGATTCGTATTTTATTGGGATTTTATGTGATAGACCAACGCAAAGTGGCACAGAATTAAGAAGTGGAAGGAAACACATAAATGGTTTTCAAAATTTTTTATAAATATCTGAAAAGCATTATGTGCATTAGTATTCAGCCCCCCTTACTCCGATACCCTTAACTAAAATCTAGTGGACCAATTATCTTCAGAAGTCACCTAATTAGTAAATAGAGTCCATCTGTGTGTAATTTAATCTCAGTATAAATACAGCTGTTCTGTGAAGCCATCAGAGGTTTAAGAGAACATTACTGAATGAACAGCATCATGAAGGCCAAGGAACACACCAGACAGGCCAGGGATAAAGTTGTGGAGAAGTTTAAAGCAGGGCTAGATTACAAAAAAAATATCCCAAGCTTTGAACATCTCACAGAGCACTGTTTAATCCATCATCCGAAAATGGAAAGAGTACCAAACCTACCAAGACATGGCCATCAACCTAAGCTGACAAGACAGCATTAGTCAGAGAAGCAGCCAAGAGGCCCATGATAACTCTGGAGGAGCTGCAAAAGATCCACACCTCAGGTGGGAGAATCTATCCACAGGACAACTATTAGCTGTGCGCTCCACAAATCTGGCCATTATAGAAGAGTGGCAAGAAGAAAGTCATAAGAAGTCCCTTTGGCAGTTTGCAAGAAGCCATGTGGGGGACACAGCAAACATGTGGAAGAAGATGCTCTGGTCAGATGAGACCAAAATTGAACTTTGTGGCCTAAAAACAATATGCCATTTGTGGCAGAAGACTAACACTGCACATCACCCTAAACACACCATCCCCACCGTGAAACATGGTGGTGACAGCATCATGTTGTGGGGATGCTTTTCTTCAGCAGGGGCAGGGAAGCTGTTCAGAGTTGATGGGAAGATGGATGGAACCAAATACAGGGCAATCTTAGAAGGAAACCTGTTAAGCATCTGCAAAAGACATGAGACTGGGGAGGTCCCCTTTAAGACAATGACCCTAAACATACAGTCAGAGGTACAGTGGAAAAGTAAAGATCAAAGCATATTCATGTGTTAGAATGGCCCAATCAAAGTCTAGACCTAATTCCAATTTAGAATCTTTGGCAAGGCTTGAAAAAAAGCTGTTCCATCCAATCTGACAGAGCTTGAGCTATTTTGCAAAGAAGAATGGGCAAAAATTTCACTCTCTAGATGTACAAAGCTGGTAGAGACATACCCAAAAATATTTGCAGCTGTAATTGCAGCGAAAAGTGGTTCTACAAAAGTATTGACTCAGGGGGCCTGAATACAAATGCACGCCACACTTTTCACATATTTGTAAAAATATTAAGAAAACCATTTCTCATTTTCCTTCCACTTCACAATTATGTGCCACTTTGTGTTGGTCTATCTCATAAAATCCCAATAAAATAAATTTACGTTTTTGGTTGTAACATGAGAAAATGTGGCAAATTTCAAGGGGTACGAATACTTGCTCAAGGCACTGTATATGTTCTCAGGTTCAGGGCATTTTTAAGTTTCATTTTTTAGAATTCATTTTTTTCATTTTTTAGTTTTCATTTTTTAGAATCATTTTTAGCACGACTAAAGCACACCCACAAGATAGATTCTCTCTCTCTATATCTCTCTCTCTGTCTATCTATCTATCTACCGCTTGCCCTCCTTAGGATTTACCCCCCTTCCTGACAAGGCCATTTTTTGCATTAGGGTGCTGCATTACTTTAATTGAAAATTGCGCAGGCATGCAACATTGCACCCAAATGAAATGTATGTCCTTTTAATCCCACGAATTGAGCTTTCAGTAGTATTTGATCGCCTGTGCGTTTATGTTTTGTACTATAAGCAAAAAAACAACAAAATTTTTAGATTAAAAAAAATTATATTTTGGACTTTTTGCTAGTAAACATGTCCAGTAAAAAAATAAAATTTCATCAAATTTATGATAAAATATATTCTGCGACATGTCTTTGCTAAAAAAAAATCCCAACACAGCTAAATTAATTGGTTTAAGTGAAAGTTGTAGCATTTACAAATGGCAGTATAGATAATCGGATTTTTTTCTTCCTACTAGTAACGGCGGTGATCAGCGACTTAGCGGGACTACGGCGGACATTTTGGGGGGGGTTAATTTGAGGAGAGATCAAAGGGCTAACTATGTGATGGGAGTGTTTTACTAGGGGGCGGGGGAGTGTTCTTCACTGTATGCACTCTCTGATCGGGATGGCTGTACTGTGCACAGTCATCCCAAACAGTGTGCTTGAGCTGACAGGGGGGGGGGGGGGGAAGACTTGACTGTAAACAAATCTTCCTCCCCGACGGAAATGCTCAGTAATCACCAGTCACCGGTGGGCAATTAATGGCTGAGACCTGGTGATTGACATCCACGGCCATGAACCGCAGCACACGCCCCCTACCCGGAAATGCAAAACCACATATATACACATGATTCTGCCCTGTAGCAGTATATCTGCTATAGGACGGTCCTTAAGCAGTTAAAGATGATAATGCCTTTAACAGCCACAAGCAAAAAACCACAAATAAGGAGACAAGGTTCAGCATGTTACAGTCAAATTGCAATACAATTTGTCATATAGCAAAATGCAAATATACAAGTAAGCCCAAGCATATACAGTATTTACATGGTACAGAAAGAACAAAAAGCAACAGAACTAGTTTCACCACATTTCATAATCAGGCAAGGAATAGTTAAAGTCTAAGAACCAATGCTTTGGATGTATAACACCTTTCTCTCAACTGGCTACCATAACTAGAAACTGCATAGCAGAAGGTAGACCCAGAGTATCTCTGTAATAGCAAATTTGACCATCCATTGCAATTGTGGATTAAAAGCAGGTTTACAATTCTGAGAACATTTACTGTAGATCTTGTAATTTGTACTGTATATACTACAACCGTATTTTGTTTCAACCTAAATTAGTACATATAAATGTGAAAAAAGTTGGGGGATAAAAAAAATGTGATTGTTTCTACATACCTACCTGTAAAATCAATTTTTTGGAGCACATCACAGACACAGAGCAGGCTATTCATAACTATGTGGGTTATATACCACCTATAGGTGAATGGACACTGGCCGACCAAACACAGAAAGTCCTCCCCTATATAACCCCTCCTACAGGAAGTACTTCAGTTTTTGTAGCAAGCTATGACATTCCAGAAAGAGGGGTGGGACCTCTGTATCCCGTGATGTACTCCAAGAAATGGATTTTACAGTAAAGTATGTAGAAAAAAATCCATTTTCTTTATCATACATCACGGGACACAAAGCAGGCTATTCATGACTATGTGGGATGTACTAAAGCAATAAGTTTGAGGGGAGGATGACACCATGATAGCCACCAACAATCCCTCAAGAACTATACAGCCATTTGTTAGATGCTGTAGCCAGAGGCAGAGTCCTCTGCAGATCTGACATCCACCTGGTAAAACCTTGCGAATGTGTGATCCGCAGCCGATGTAGCGGCCTTGCATATCTGAGCAACTGACACTTGAAGGTAGATTGCCAAGATGTCCCCACACTCCTGATAGTGGTGTGCTTTAATCCTAAATGGTGGGATGTTACCCTTCAAACTATAGGCTTGAATGATCAACTGGCAGACCCAATGCGAAATAGTCACCTTGGATGCTGCCTGTCTCTTCCTGGGTCTGTCAGGTAGCACAAAAAGAGCCTGCGAATTTCTGATTTGTGCCATCCAGAGTATGCAAAGATCTCTCTCTTTCTGACTGAGGACTAAGAAAGAACGAGAACAGAACAATGTCCTGATTGAGATGCAACCTCAACCAGGGTTTTTTTTTTTTTTTAAACAAAAAGTGGTCTCTAGCTTTCAACACCTTATCCTGATGCAAAACCAGAGAAGGTGCCTTACGAGAAAAGGGCTGCCAGCTCCGACACCCTTCTTGCCGAAGTGATTGCCACTAGAAACAAAACCTTCCAAGTTAACAGGACTAGTGAAATCTACCTAATAGATTCAAACGGTGGTTACTACAGAACATACAAGACTAAGTTAAGATCCCATGGACATAATGGTTGCCTGACAGGCGGAGCTATATGCATTACTCCTTGCAAAAAAGTATGAACTAAAGAGTGAAACGCAACGGGCCTTTGGAAATAGCCAATGCTGAAACCTGGCCCTTAATAGTACCAACAACCAAGTTATTTTCCAGAACTGATAAAAGAAACGACAGGATCCTGCCAACCATGCTTCCGAAGATGCCATAACTGGACCTCACACCAGGAAATGTAAACCTTCCAAGTTCTGTAATACATGTTGCTTGAAACTACCTTTCTAGTGCTCAATATAATGGGGATGACAGGATCCGATACTCCCCTATCCTTCAGTAACTAGGTCTCAATAGCCATGCCATCAAATTTAGCGACCGTAAAGCTGGGTGCAATATAGATCCTTGAGACAGCGGGTCTGGCCAATAAAGCAGAGACCACGGCCCGTCTATTGCCAGGTTCACTATGTCCGCATACCAGGCCCTCATGGGCTGGGCCAGGAGAGGGAAACCAGTATCACTGGAATAGGCGCCTCCCAAATCCTGCGTAAGAGACATGGCAGCAATTGAATCTGAGGAAAAGCATAAATCAGGGGAAACTGGTTTCAACGAATCACTAAGGCATCTACCCCTGCCGTGCTTGGGTCACTTACCCTGGACACAAAAAGGTTGACCTAGTTGTTGAACATGGATGCCAACAGTTCTATGTCCGGGCAACCTCCGTGAATAACCTCGGGATACAAACCCCATTCCCCCGGAATCAACTGCCAGCGGCTGAGATAATTACCTGCCAATTTTCTACCCCAGAGTGAACACCGCTGACAAACTTGGAACAGATCTCTGCCCACGTCAGAATGTAATTCACCTCCTCCTGAGCCCTTCGGCTCCTGGTATTGTCCTGGTGGTTGATGCATGCCACTGCTGTGGAATTGTCAAACTGAATCCTTACTGGCCAACCCCGAAGCCTGGGTGCCCAACACCTTAGAGCAAGCCTCACTGCCCGGAGCTCCAGGACACGATGAGTAGAACCCTCTCCCGTGGAAGCCATATTCCCTGAACCATAGCCCCCTTCAGGACAGCCCCCCAACCTGAGAGGCTGAATTGGTGGTTATCAACTTCCACACCACCGGTTGAAAGGATCTCCCTCTCTCTAAATTCGGAGTCATGAAACACCAATGCAAGCTTCTCAGTACCTCAGGAGACAAGAGACATACAGTAAACCAGGGTCGGAACCTTCTTGCTCCAAAGAGTCAGAATGTTCCTTTGCAGTGGTCTGGAGTGGAATTGGGCACAAGGAATTGCCTTGAATGAAGACCCCATATTCCTCAGCAACCTCATACAGAGGCAAATTGAAGGAAACCTCTTTGCCCTTAAACTGCAAACCTCGTTCCTCAGAGGGCATCATTTCCCTGGAGGCAGAAATACATTTGCCTGAACAGTGTCTAGGACCACCTCCAAATACTCCAGGCTCTGTACTGACTCCAGGGCCGAATTCTTGAAGTTGAGCACCCAGCTCAGCTGTTCCAGGATCTGCATCGTAAGGACCACACCCCGCTTCAGACCTGGCTCTGAGCAACAGATAATCTAGATAACCTAGAACCGATAACCACCAAGTTCTGAGCAGCACCAATACCGGAGCAAGTATTTTTGTGGCAAGCCCAAACGGTAGTGCTATGAACTGGAAATTCCGAGCCCCTACTGCAAACCGCAGAAATCTTTGGTGAGAAATGAATATTGGCACATGTGGGTATACATCTTTGATGTCTATGGAGGCTAAAAAAATCTCCTTCCTGTAAAGATGACACCACTGACCAAACGGATTCCATACGACAAAGACCAGACATTTGACTTTGGGACTGTGAATAGGTTTGAATAAAACCCTGAAACCTTTCATTCGCTGGAAACTCCATGATCACCCTCAGACAAAAGGTGATCGAGTGACTGTATTAAAGCTCTTTTCTCTGGTAAAAACTATATTCTTAAGCGCAATGTAGAACCAACCATGATAACAATTTCATACAGTGCATTCACTGTAGCTATTAACATCATGTGAGTGAATCCAAAAAGTTCCAAAGAAACCAGGGTGGAAAAAAATCAATGATTTTTAAAAAAAAAAAAAAAAAAAAAATTGGATTTTTTTGATTTTAATTGGATTTTTTTGAATAAAATGGTTTTTGAGGAAAATATATTACCATCCAAAGGTTATTCCATCATGAAATAAAGATTTGTTTTTTAATTATGTAGAATAAGGCTGTATATGTTTAATTTTTTTGGTAAATAAATTCCATTAATCCATTCACAATGTCATGCTCTTCCAGAGGTTTTTGTAAGATTATTGGGCAGTTTCTCTGCCTACAAGATATCACAGATGCTTGGTTTATTTTTGCAGTTCTCAAAACTGAATTTGACTCAGCGGAGATCACATGCCTTTTCTTCACAGCAAAAATGTTATAACATGAACAGAGTTAAGAAAAAGACCTTAATCCTAACTTCTACAAACCTATGAATACAAAATCAACCCCTTCAGTGCTAAAGTTTCAAGAAGTTCAGTGAATAGAATAGAAACAATATTTTTCTGATTGTTTGGAGTGGAATAGATCTGCACAAGAAGAAAGTGAAACTAAGTGTGAGGAGGAAGGGGCAGACAGTCTAAGTTTCTTAAAATATATATATTTTGTTTAGCCAAATTAGTTAAACATGGATGTTTGTTTAAGCAAATAACATATGCTGTAATGTTATTGTTTCAGTTGAATAAATCTATTTAAATTGTTATTAAGGTAATGATTATTTTTCTCCTTCCTAAGTACAACAGAAAAGTTGTGCAAATATGAATGATTAACCTATTAAACTGGGGATAAAAAAACTAATATGAAAAGTTATTCTAAAAATCTTCATCTACTTGCATATTAAAGTTATACCAGCAAGAATTAGTCTATGTAGAAAACTAGGATTTAAATCAAGCCTTACTGACTAGTGATTTAAATCGTGATTTAAATCAGTTTGATTTAAATCAAATCCACCCTGAAAGAAACCAAAGCGTTGTGGAGAGTGTAATGATGAAAGAACCTCACCAAGGTACTTCAGGTTCCGGCGCCCCATGGGGTAGGGAAGACGTCCGGTGGCTCCGGAGCAAACGGCATATAAGCACAGCCTCCTGCACCGGAGGATGGCATTATACGGCACGGGAGTGCCCCCCTCCTGCCTTCCCCGCTCCTGACCATCTATGGAGCGGTATCTACGGCCAGCGGCATTCGGCCAGGATCCCGCTCCCTGCACACAGAGGGACAGGAATCCCATCCGTGCAGCCAAGATGGCCACCGCTGATAACGCTGCAGACAGCAGTGCACCCACACCAGAGCCAGCTACACAACGCAGCAGCCACAACTCCTCTACCCTGACAGCAAGCATGGAGACAGAACGAGGGCCAGACCCAGGGTCAGGATACGGTAGGAGAGATGCACAGCCGCCCCACACTCTTTTGGCAGGACATGCTGAGCACAGTAGTTCCACAGACCAATACGAACAATCGCACAGGCTGTTGCTTCTCTGTTGCTACCAAACATTACACAAGCAGTAGACAGAGCAGTGAAGCTGGGAATAGAACAGCTTAGAAAAGATTTGGAAGAAAATGCCAAACGCATAACCGAAGTTGAACACCACCTCTCCGACTTAGAGGATGAATGTCAAGTTATGCAGGCGAGTGCTACGCAAGCCAAACGTGAGCAATAGGCCATCCTGGAAAAGCTAGATGACTTAGAAAACCGTTCACGTAGAAACAACTTACGGGTGGTGGGCCTCCCAGTATCTTACAGTTCAGGTCAATTGTCTGAAATCTGCTCTAGACGTATACCTGCAGCATTGGGAATTACGACACACTGCCAAGTTGAAAGGGCGCATAGACTGGGTGCCCCCTCGAATGACCGACGTACGCCACGGTCCACAATAGCTAAATATCTTAACTACGCTGACCGAGTGGCCATTCTTAATTTGTTTCGTAACTCGCACGCTCTGCAACTGGATGGGCACAAGCTTTTACTGTTTGCTGATTATTCGCCAGAAGTTTCTCGCAAACGCAAATCGTTCCAATCCATTTGTACTACACTATTCCAGAATAACAGGGATAACATTTACCCTTGCCTATCCCGCTTCGCTTCAATACGCCTGCGGGGGAATCAAAGTCATTTGCGCACCCAGAGGAAGCCCTTCTTTACCTGCAAAGCAACTTTCCTGATACCGTTGGTTCTCAACAACCGCCACGAGATCTTGGTCCGCGAGACCAACGCAGTCCCAGAAAGAACCCGCCGAAACTCCAACGCATTAATCATGCATCGACCAAACAAAGACCACCTTGACGACCGAGTTACACGTCACTGACCAATCTATAAACTGATCTTTCTTGCCTATCGATTAAACATAGTTTACATACATTATTATTGGTTAATTACGTTGTTTAATAATTCTGCCCTCTTTGGAGTTAACGGTTCTCTCTCATGATCACAATAGCTTGTTTACAAGCGGTATACATTAATTTATTATATATCTTTGGCTGCTGTGCGGTCATAGATGATGGGGTGATTTGATCCCTTCTCGCTTTCACGAATGGCCTATGCTGCCATAGGGGGCTTTACTTTCCTCCTATCGGTTTACACACCTCCTCAGAGCGGGATCTACAACCTGTCATTTCCGGTAACGCAGGTTAAAGAAAGGAGATCACATGCGGAATAATGTGAAGTCCAGGATCACTATGCAGTTTATTGTTCCTTTTGTTTTTCCGACCGACTATTGTATGTTCTCATCCCCTTCTCCTTTCCCCTCTCTTTCCTTTACTTTCTTCTTACTCGAACGCCTCTTCCTCTCACGCAGAGTCAAGGGGACGTAGACCCTGAGACTGATTTCGTGGAACTGTGGCTAGTTAAGGACGATTTTGATACTTTTCTGACCATCTTTACACCTAATTCCTTATGCTTCGGGTGATCTCATGGAATGTTAAGGGCCTGAGATCGCCACATAAACGCATGGCCATTCATAGACATTTAAAACGAATGAAAACAGATACTGCGCTCCTTCAAGAAACAAATCTAACCCAATCAGACCTTACATGTATGAAAAAATGATGGGTGGGACAAGTACTGGGGTCACCATCTCTCTCTGGTAAAGCAGGGGTAATCATCCTTTTTCATAAATGTCTTACACCTGACATCGTCACGTTAGACACAGATGAGGAGGGCCGGTACGTTGCAGCACATGTCATACTAGACTCCTCCCCTTTCGTATTGGCCAATATATACGCACCAAACTCCTCACCCAAACCTTTTTTTCAGGATATGTCCTCAAAACTGTCTAATTTTTTACACCTCCCTGTACTAGTAGGAGGCGATTTCAATCAATGTATGCACATACGGGAAGAAAACAAAAACCCTTCATACCGAATTGCCCAACTAACCACACCTCTTCGTTAGTGCCTACATTATTACACAACTTCACAGAGTCGCTGCAGCTCACAGATGTGTGGCGACTAACGCACCCAGACGGGAAGGAATTCACGTTCTTTTCTCCCGTACATCATACTCTGTCCAGAATTGATTTTTTTGTCAATTGTGCACTTTTACACAACATCTTAGATTCTGAGATGCATGATATAGTGATCTCCGACCACTCCCAGATTACCATTTGCATACGACACGCGCAAAATAATCACCACCCACATACCTGGCGGTTCCCCTCTTTTCTAGCACACAATCAGGACTTGCTTCAAATATTGAAAAATGCATGGAGCGAGTTTTGTGAAACAAATGCAGAACACCAAACAGATCCCAACCTTTTTTGGGAGACAGGTAGAGCAGTCTTACGTGGTAGAATCATAGCGTTCACTTCCACATACAAGAAGAACCTTCTTCGCAATTATTCAGCAGCAAGTCTTCGTTTAAGACAAGAACAAGACCTAGCAAATTTAAATTCCCACGAACATAGGACTGCATGGTCGGAGGCCAAGCATAAATTTGACATATGGGCTGCTGCACAAAAGGCCATACACAAATCCTACAATGACCTACAATTTCATAAATTTGGCAATAAGCCAGGCAAATTGTTAGCAAGGCTGTGCAAAAAGCCGTTCACACCTACTCTTTTTACATCCCTGAGAGATGCACAGGGGGTGCTGAAAACGGACCCTCTAGATATTATACACGTTTTGGATCACTTTTACCAAACTCTTTATGGCCCAGACCCTATAGACATATCTAAAGCTACCTCTTTCTTGGACCAGGTCACATTGCCTCGGTTAGACCCCACCTCATTTCAAGCTTTAAATGCTCCCATTACTTTATCGGATGTGTCTTTAGCTATTAAATCACTTGCAAATGGTAAAGCCCCGGGCCCCGATGGTTATACAGCCGAATTTTACAAGTCAATGGCTGAATCCCTTTCTCCCACACTACAATCGGTGTTCCAGACCATTCAGGCAGGAGGAGAGTACATTCCGTCAGGATCCCAAGCCTACATCAAATTGATAGCCAAAAAAGACAAAGACCTGTTAGAACCGGGCTCATATCGTCCTATATCGCTGCTGAACCTCGATGCAAAACTTATCGAAAATCATAGCATCCCGCCTAGCAACTATTTTACCTACTCTTATACACCCTTCTCAAGCGGGATTTGTACAAGGGCGCTCAGCAGCTTCCAATATTCGGAAGGTGATATCCACTTTGAATCAAGCCACGAACGACACACTCCTAGACGCGGCAATAATTTCATTAGACACTGAAAAGGCCTTTGATAATGTTAGTTTTGAATGGCTTTTCTTGGCGCTTGGAGAGTTTGGATTTGAAGGCCCATTTATGCATTTGATTCACACCATGTACTCATCTCCAACGGCACGAGTCGTAGCAGCAGGACACATATCTAACCCTATTCGCCTTCATAAAGGCACTAGAGAGGGATGCCCTTTGTCCCCGCTACTTTTCAATCTAGCCCTAGAACCGTTAGCGCGCTTCCTATTGTTTAAGTCAGATCTACATGGCATCAATATTGGACAAGAAGAGCTGAAACTCGCGTTGTTTGCGGATGATATTTTAATTTTTACCTCACGTCCCTACCTCGACTTGCCCTATATCCAACATATTTTTTCTTCCTTCCGCCTCTACTCCGGACTCCGTATTAACTTTTCGAAAAGCGAGGTGCTTCCACTATTTCATTCTCGCCTTCCGGTATGGACTCAAAATTCGCAATTCAAAATCGCTCCCAAACATATTACCTATTTAGGTATAAAGATAGGGAAACTTGCTTCATCCTTATACACGTTAAATTATACGCCTATAATTACAAAAATTATCGGGGAACTGGACATGTGGAAGGAATTACCACTTTCCCTTCTGGGCAGATCACACCTCTTCAAGATGGTCAGCTTTCCAAAACTCCTTTACCCACTCCAAACCATACCTCTCCTGCTCAAACACAACGACATAGCGAGGCTGAACAGGGCATTATCGACTTTCTTATGGAAAGGCAAACGTCCCCGTATAGCATTGGATAAGTTGTTTCTACCAAGATGCGAGGGAGGCTCCGGCCTCCCGAATATTCGCATCTACAATCTTTCTTGTCTACTCCGTATAGGACTAGACTGGCTCACTCAATCCTCCAAATATTCTAACTACCATTTAGTATCTGCACTGGCATTTCCTTATGATCTCTCAGCCCTGTTACACTCCAATGTTAATTCTCTCCCGCCCCACTTAAAACATAATCCACTCATACGCGACACCCTTATTACATGGAGGAAAGTCAGGCGCAAATTGGGGGTCTCTCAGTGGCTTTCACACTTCCTTCCTATTCACCATAACCCCTCTTTTCCTCCCCCTCAATCTCACGATGCATATCATACTTGGCAATCTCAAAAACTGACTTTGGTACAACAATTATATGACATCTCTACAGGTTCCCCGAGACCTCTTAATAGTATTCTACATAACTATGGACTTCCGGCTCATCATTTCTTCTACGTGCTACAAGTAAGGAACTTTGTCAACTCCATGGCCCCCACTAAATCTACCAGATTTCAATCAACATTCATAGACGTCTTAGCGACCTCTCATAAATACAACATCTCAAACATATATAGTCCGCTGAATCTTCTTTTTACCAAGCCTTTAGAGACATTCAATACAGTGAAATCCTGGATCAAAGATTTCAATAATACGCTCACAGCAGACCAACTATTGTCAGGCTTTCAATCCACTTGTGCCTTTAACAGTAACGAGTTCTGGTGTGAACAAAAGCTCAAGATTTTACATCGTGCTTACATACCATTTCTCTACTCCAAAACAAATCCGGCTCTGTCTACCTGTCCTCTGTGTGGAATTCAAAAGCCATCTCTACAACACAGATTTTGGACCTGTCCTGCTATCTCGGCATTCTGGCAGAAAGTGGTTCATTTCATAACCGTTATCACAGCTTTCCGACTGCCCATCCATCCGCTGCCGTTGCTTTTTGGATTTATGGAACAGCCAATCATTGGTCTCTTCTCTTCACAAACATCCTTCAAAGACAACAAATCCTGGATATCAACCTGTCTCTTAATTGCAAGAAGTCTCATTCTACATCAATGGGTATCCGACTCCCCCCCCAACCATGACGGGGGGTCAAACAGGAACTCAACTCTCTTTTACGCCTCGACAGGCTTCACCTAATCATCTCTCCGACTACATCAAAGGAATCCCATTACTTCAGCAAATGGAACTCATATTACAGGCTCCCTATCCATACAGGAGCAGTCTTTCTATACCCAGATACGGACTCGCTATAACTTTAGCTGTTAATCGGCTGTGTGCATTGTCTGCTTAACTAACTGCTTATGTTTATCTCTAGCTTTCACATTCTCCTATACTTCGACTCCATAATTACTTTCTTGATCTATGATCCTTTGTAAACTCAACACTAATCTTACAAATTGATCCTCATTAAATGGATGGATGACGACACTTCCTTCACATCACATTACATCACTCATGGTGGAACCTGTACTTATATATATTTGATACATATACAATCTATAATTATTTATCTCATACTCATTACTCTCCAATTTCTCCTTGCCACTTTCTACATATGGATCACTGACCTGTATCTCGTTGCTTTTTCCATATCTCGGCCTCTTGGTCTCCTATTTCTCTTTATTATCTCTACACCTTCGAATATAATCTTTCTCCCCACTCCCCCCCCCCCCCCCCTCTTTCTTACTCTTTACTCATTTCCTTTCTCTTTTTCTTCTCCTGCCCAGTTTCCCACTGTCATTTATTCCCGCCACCCGATTCCTCAGTTATTCTCCCCTGTACTGTGTTTTAGACACGGTATGGGTGGTATACTATGGACGTCTATGTACACCTACATCACTTAACATCAGATACTGGCAAATAACACCATAGCCAGCTCATAGACGCTTTACATAATCCCTACTGGATATTATTTTCTCTATGCACAAACCTTTTCCTTCACGCCTCCTCATACTACTTTTCCTAACTGTTTAGCATCACGACTAGTATCTCTTAGTATTGTAATAACACCCTTTCTTAGCGGTTATCACCGCTCTAGGGTTGTGTTCGGTCTATTTGCCACAATGCTATACCCCGCTAGAATTGATGTCACATGGGTACCATGACTGTCATTATTTCTATGTATTTGTAATCTGTTAAAACCTAATAAAATTTTTCTCAAAAAAAAAAAAAAAAAGAAGAACCTCACCAAGAGGTGTACCTTTATTGAGGACGGACAGTGGATAAAAACACAAGCCTGTGGCAGGGAAGCCTGGGTCAGGATGGACAGCCCGTCCGCTCTGATTGAAGTCTGTGTGGTGGTAGGAAACGCCTGTCACACAGGGACCACGTGATCGCAGTGTCCCGAGAGAAGTCACCACGATGTCTTGGAGACGGAGTGGAGGAACCAACATTGTGGCCGCAAGCAGGAGTGGAGGCTGGTTACCAGAACGACATGTCTGGCGCACACGTGCTTTTGCAAGTCACTGATGGATATGGTAAGCGGCCATTTTACAGGAGACCAGCGCGGCATAAAGCCGGCATTAAGGGATGCAGGGGGAGGAGACATGGACACAGCGGATGGCTCATCCCACCTCTACAATACCACCATAAAGACTTGAAAAGGCATATGCGCGCGAAACATGTCGTCCTGGTAACCGGCCTCACTCCTGCTTGTGTCCAAAGTGTTGACTCCTCCCCTCCGTCTCCCGGACACCGCGGTGATGTCACCTGGGACACCGCGATCACGTGGTCCCTGTCTGACATGTTTTTCCTACCACCACGCAGACTTCCATCAGAGCGGACAGGCTGTCCATCCTGACCCAGGCTTGTGTACTTACGTTCTGAGCACTGTCCTTCTCAATAAAAAGGTACACCTCTAGATGAGGTTCTTTCATCATTACACTCTCCACAGTGCTTTGGTTTCTTTGGAACCTCTTTTCTCTGTGAAAAGCTGGAATTCTAGTCTGTATCCCAGAGACATTGTGGAAATGACCCACCACTTGTCTTGTATTAGAGCCCTCCAGGCAGCAGCAAAATTCAAAAGACTTTCCCCCACCCAAACGAGTGTGGGGGGGGCCATTCAGAATGATGCAGACTTTGGATCTGCCTTTGCTTACTTTTGCACCCAGGGCCTCCTTGGGTTCTGATTCAGAGCTCTACCTCTGGAGGCT
This sequence comes from Staurois parvus, assembly GCF_062004578.1. Taxonomy (NCBI): domain Eukaryota; kingdom Metazoa; phylum Chordata; class Amphibia; order Anura; family Ranidae; genus Staurois; species Staurois parvus. Next base: position 400,705 of record NW_028318390.1, on the reverse strand, counting down.
GTGGCCTGTGTGCAGCGAAAAGACTGCCTGGAATTTAAGGGGCCAGCAACCGACGCCCCTGACCCCTTAAAAAACAATTTTCTTTTAAAGGGTAGAAGAGAACTCCTTCCCCCTAAAATATTATGGATACATTTGTCCAAATCCTCCCCAAAAAGTTGCTCTCCATGAAAGGGAAAACCTGCCAACAAAGTTTTGCATGGCAGTTCTGCTAACCAACTCTTTGGCCACAAAACCCTGCGCGTGTGTACTGATAAGAGGGCCAAGCGAGAAATTTGCTTAATTTAAGAGCATCAACTGAAAAACAAAGCGTGTGGAACATTCTCCAAATCCTCGGCCGAGTATTCCCCCTGCACTGATGTTCTTCAAAGCAGTCATCTGACACGGTCAGAAGGCTCTGGCACATGGCAATAGCTGCCACTGCTGCCTGTGTGGCAGAACCTGCCAGGGAGAAGGAGGCCTTAAGGAGAGATTCCAGATTCTTATCCGCTGGATCCTTGAAAACCTGGACATTATCCACAGCAGTGTTTCTCAACCTTTTTCCAGTCGGGGTGCCCTTAAAAAGTATTTTCAGTCACGAGGCACTCCTGTCCAAGGCTTGGTTCATGTTACTGTGTGTCGCGGAATGCACGCAAAATCACGCTCATTGCTGACAAGCAGGCAAATGCTCTTCTCTTTAGGGATACCCCCGAACATTAGCAAACGCAGGGTGTTTCTGGTGTGGTGCAATTTTAAAGGTCAAGGACGACTTTCCCAGCATTCCTGCGACTAAGGCAGCCCATTGAAATTAATGGGATGCCCTACACACAGCCACACAGATGTGAACCAACGGCCTGTTCACCAATGAGGTTGGAGGGCGGTAAAACCATGCAATTGAGCTGCTTTTACGACCCCCAACTGCTACCCCCTTTAGCTTCAAAAACAGTAGCTGGGGGTATAAACATGCTGTTGCCAAAGCTGGAAAAGTACCTCCAGGTGAATGGGGTTGAATTACAAACAACCCACAACTGTGCGCATTGCACGCAGTTGTGGTGCGGTGATTGACGCTGCTTTTTACAGGGTTAAACCAGGTGGTGCGGAGGCAACATATTGACTCTTTATCACCTGTCAAATGAATCTGAAAAACGATCTGAGCATAGATTGCTTTTCAGAGGAGCAGCAGTCCTTGCTGCTATTACGAACAAGTCCTAAATAAGTAATTCTGAAAGGACAGAAATAGGGGGGTCAAGATTAAAAGTAAAATACATATACACAGACACCTCCACACACACCTATAAAAGTTACAGTACCTTATAGCTTTCATCACAACCGGGTACAGCAGAGACCACAGAAAACACTCCTCTTACCTTTGCCCAGCTGTGTGACAGCTCTCAGTGCTGACGTGCTATGTGGCTGGGGTTTGGGAGCTCAGGCTCAAGTGACAGCCATTCTCCCCATGGCACCCCTGAAGACCCCTGGCAGCACCCCGGTTGAGAAAGGCTGATCCACATGTTAAAGATTTATTCAGGTGTGAAACAGCTGCATCCACGACAGGCAAACTCCATTTCTTAAACTTCTCTTCCATATAGTACAAAAAAGAAAACCTCTTTGGTGGAACGAAAACACTGCCTGGGTGATCCCAGTCACCATACATAATCTGCTCCAGAAGAGGATGCACTAGAAAGGCCTGAGTACTCTGCGGAGGCTTCAAAGAGCCCAGGGAAGAGCAAGTAACCTCAGAGGTTTCTATTGGAGGTAGCCTGAACCCAGATTGTATCAGATCAGTGATGTCCTGGACTAATAACATCTGAGATTCGGAGGCAGAGACCACCTGCTTCACTACAGGCTGTGACTCCTCAGACAGAGACTCTACTGCCTGACCTTCCTCCAGTTCCTCCTCAGTCTCAGGTTCCACCCATTCCTGCTTCAGGATAGGTGATTCTAGTGACGGGAATCTCTCCCGCTTCTTAGTCCCGAGAAACAGATGCAATTATCCCTGCGATCTTATCCTCTAAACCCAATAATGCTGACGCAAAATCAACCTTGGTTACATATACTAAGGCAGACGCCCAAATAGTAGTCACAATGCCAGATAAACGTAGTGGCTCAGATTGCCCAGTCGCTTCTGGCCTCCCAGGAGAAGATACTACAGCAGACATCTGGCTAGGTTCCTCAGGACCTGGTGGCGTTACAGTAGTGCCCCTCCCTGCTGTGCCTCCCCCACTTCCCTTTCTGGAAGACATCACTTCACTAAGCGTTACAAACCTGTGCATCTTCCAATAGTAGACACAGACCACAAGATACAGCTACGCAACTAGTGTGCTGACAAAAAAAACACTCAATGCAAATTGCAGACCTCACGGACCGCCAAAGGCAGCCTCCTGACTGGCAAATGCTCCTTCCCCCTCAGGTGAGTACTCGCGTGCTCCACCAAATAACCTGCTCTGTGACCCGGCCACAGGAATCCACCAGCAGCAGCCCATGTGTGCCCATGCCACCTGATACATAAACATGGCCAACTTCCATTTCTGGCTGCTACTGCGCATGCAATCTTTGTGCACGTCTGCTGTATGCACGTGCACCCTGCCATGCGTGTGCCTACAGCCATTTTTTTTTTTAAACGCTCTCTTGTAGTGGTCCAGTAGAACAGCAAGCAGGCATAACATTTCCCGGGGCTAAATGCTGTGAGCACTCCCCCTTGGTGGTAGATTGTCCAACTGCACCAAGAAATTATTTTTCCCCTCCAAAACCTGTGTTTCGTTTTTCTCGTGAGAGGAAAAAAGGAGAAAGGAGGGAGGAGAAGAAGGAGAAGAGGAAGAAGGAGAAGAGGAAGGAAGAGGGAGAAGGAGGAGAAGGAAGAGGGAGAAAGGGGGAAGGAAGAAAGAGAAGGAAGAGGGAGAAAGGAAGGAGCAAAAAAGGAGGAAGGAGCAGAAAGAAAGAAAGAAGAGGTAGCTTACCAGTCCCACTGAAGGTCCCTGACTTCAGCCAGGCACCAACCTTCACTCATCACAGCGTGCATTGTTATACAGACCTTCAAGGACTCGGTCCCCATAATGTGGGGTTGCTGCCTCGAACCTGTATAGCACCCCGCTGGAAAGCTCCTTGATCGGATATATAAATGTACAGGGTTCCATCTATGCGGATTTCATCGGCATCGGGCTACATCATAGGCAAAACCCCAAGGATTCTTCTCCATATCCAGCGAGGCTTGAATATTATCCATTTTAGCTCACAGCTTTCTGATCCGAAAACAGACCTGGATTCTCCAAGGAACTGTACTAGACCTTAGGAATGCTCCAAGAGCACAAGCAACACTTTCAGTGACCATCCACTTTACAGACACTGGTGAAAAAGCAGAAGTACTTCCTGTGCAGGCGGGATTATATAGGAGAGGACTTCCTCTTGATTGGTTGGCCAGTGTCCATTCACCTATAGGTGGCATATAACCCACAGTCATGAATAACCTGCTCTGTGTCCCGTGATGTACGATAAAGAAAAAGGGTCAGGGTGCAAAAAGTTCAGATACTCACATATATAGATTTCAGTTGTGTTCTATCACTGTCAAACAGGCGGTAATAATGTTGAACAAAGCTGCACCCAATGTGTTCCCAAAGCCGCTTGTCATCCATTGTGAATGCTTACAGATCTGTAAATAGAACATAAGGACAAGTCTAGAGTTAAAGCGGTTATAAAGGCTGTTATAAAGGCTCTTAAAAAGCAAACATGTTATACTTCCCTGCTCTGTGCAATGGAATTACACAGAGCTGCCCCAAACCACCTCTTCTTGAGGGCACTGTTGGTGATCTTAGCTCCTCCTCTTCAGTGTCCACCCCTATAGCAAGCTGCTTGCTATGGGGGAAGATGTGCAGGCTCACTCCCAAGCTGTGCTGTGTGCGTCCATAGATGCACACAACTCAGCTTTGACACACCGAACACACACAGGATTTGAATGACAGCAGCAGGAGCCAATGGTCTCTACTGCTGCCTCTCTGTCCTGTAAATACATTGCAAGAGGAGATAGCTGCTACAGACAGTGCTGGATCAAGTGAGGGCAAAACTGCTACTAGGACATTTTTTACCTTAATTCGGGGAATGCTTTAAGTCAGGTCTCGATAAATCCCAGCTGCCAGGTCGCTAAGGCGACTGGAAATTGCGTCCTGGCATCTGGGTTCACACATTGCCTCCCACTGACTTCAATACAAAAACCCGTCAACAGCAATCCAATATGAAGAGTTATGTCCGTATGCCACACAAACCTACCACTTGCGAGTCAGGAACACACAGCTACAAACTCACACAGGACCCTTTTTGCAATAGCACTCAAAAAAATGCGTGTGGATCGGATCTGTGTGATTCACCTCAATAGGAACACATAATATCTAGCCTATCATGCAAATCTGAGTTTGAAAACGCATCCAGAATTGCATGTGTGTGAACTGGAGCGGCTTCATTCACAACTGGGCATTTTGGGATAGCGGAAGAATAGCGGTGATCGCAAAATGCAGGTTCACCTGCCATTACTTTAAATGGCACCTAAAACATGGTGCAGTTTTGCCATGATTGTTGCATGGCAAATCGCAATGCATGAAGCTTGTCAGCCAAAACTTGCCTTGCCCCAGGCGATGACAACCTACACTTCAATAAAAAAAAAAAAACAAAAACTAGCTCCTAACGTTTTTTTAGCTAGCTCCTAAATTCAAAGTAAATTTGTCACGCCCTACTTTACGTTAAAAAAGGTCTTGGCTTTAGAACCACTATAAGCAAAGTAACTTGCATGATCTGCAAAAGAGCACCTGCTACTTACGTCTACAGAAAAATAAAGTTGTCAATGATACGTAAAAGTTCAAAAGCTCAATAGCAGCTACAGAATATCAAGTAGGCATGGTATTAAACATTAAAAAAAAACAAAACAAAAAAACGCAGCTTTCAGATGATTGGCAAAGAACTAAAAAAATGTTCCTGTGCAGCCCCTAGAGGGTGTTAAAGAGCGAACTCCAAGAAGGTGCGTTTGTTTTTGTTTTTTGAAGCGGTAAGGAGAGATTAAGCCAGAGGGGAGGGACGTGTCCTGTACTGTATTCCAAGATAAGTTATTTACAAGTCAGTCAAAATACCTATCATCTCAAATCTTGTAAGGTGGGCAAGCCCTGGCAATGTAGGAGGCATGTTGCCTCAGCGCCAAGTCTCCCAGCCTAAAGAGCAAAAAGCTTGTATCAAACTAATTTAAATGAAGTCAATTATGCAAACATCTTTAGAAAACCTAAATTTCCCATAATGAAATTGAATATACGATTAAAAGCCTCCAAAATGGAAAAAGTCAGGGATTGGATGATTATTACAATACTTATAGAAAAGGTCTTTACTATTACTGCACATGAAAAGATAGTTTAACTCTCTAACCAAGAGTTGCCGTTACTAATAAGGTATACACCATTTTTTATTGTTTTATATCACAGGTTTACTAGTAATATATAGTGACTTAATAGTAGTTTTTAGTAACCAATGTAATTGCAAGATAGTCTGCGACGTTTGGGTGTATTTCACGCTATGACGTCCTCCCATTCTAACCGCGCATGCGCGGCTCATGGAGCGCGCAGCGTGGCGATGAGCGGTGCGCTGTGTCCCTCTGACACAGTGGATCACCAATCAATGGAAAGAACCAAAGATGTTGGCTTGGTCATGTGATCAGCTGTGTCCAATCACAGCTGATTACATGTAAACAGGGAAATGCCGGTTATCATCATTTCTCTCCTCACGAGCTGTCATGCTGACAGCTTGTGAGGAGAGGAGAGCCGGTAATCGGCATTCCTTGGAGGGGACATGTACACAGATCAGAGCACTGATGACCAGTGTGCCCTGATGATCTGTGTAGCCCCAGCAGTGCCACCTGTCATTGTCCATCAGTGCCACCTGTCAGTGCTCATCCATGCTACCTGCCAGTGCCCATCAGTGCCACATATCAGTGCCCATCTGAACTGCCTTTCAGTGTCACCCATCAGTGCCCATCATTGCTGCCTAACTGTGCCGCCTATCAGTGCCATATGAGTGCTGCCTTTCAGTGCCTCATCAGTGCCACCTACCAGTGCCTCATCAGTGCCACCTATCAGTGCCCATGACTGCCTCATTAGTGCACATCAGTGGAGAAAAATCACTTATTTACTAAATTTTATAACAAACTAAAAAAAAATTATTTTTTTTTCAAAATTTTCAGGTTTTTGGTTTAAGAAAAAAAAAAACCCAGGAGGTAATTAAATACCACCAAAAAAAAGCTCCATCACAAAAAAAATGATAAAAATTTCATATGGGTACAGTGTTACATGACCACGCAATTGTCAAAGTGTGACAGCGCTGAAAGCTGAAAATTGGCCTGGGCAGGAAGGGGGTATAAGTGCCCTGTAGGCTAGTGGTTAAGTGGAATATAATAGTCATAAAATACTTGGGTATACATTTGACAGCAGATTCAAAACTGTTAAAAGGAGAAAAATTATGTGCTACTGCTTACAACATTCAAAAGATACTTTGAGAACTGGAATTAGCCAGCAGACCGGAAGTACGTCGACGTGTTTCGCCCCTCCCACAGGGCGTTCAAGACCTTGAGAACTTCCAGTCTGCCGTCTATCCGTCCTACGTAACTTCCGGTGAGTGGAACGCACGCTGAGCGGTGCATTCCAAGCCGCCATCTTTGATATTGGTTAGAGAGACACTCTGTCATCCTCTGCTAGAAGGCTGTGAGGTTTCTGAAGCTGTCTGTGGACTCTATGGGAACGATGTTTGGCCGTTTTGAAGGCAAATAAACAAATACTTTTATTGAATTTGTAAAATGTGAGTGGCTTGGTACTATTATTACTACTATATAAAAGTATTAGCAACATTACACTATATACATTCTTTTCTTGCACTATTTTGGCGCTGAGAGGAAGGATACATCAGGAGTGATTGAAGGGAGAATCTGATCCATATCTGGTGGAATGGAGTCCTGGAGGCTGTAGAGGGGGTATAGGATCCCTAAAAGTCCTAAAGGTGTGAAAATTACCAGCATCTGGTGAGTGCGGTTTATGTTGGTTGCAGCACTGGTGGATGGGGGAAGTTTTTCTTGGTTGGAGCACTAAGGAATTTGGGAAGGACTTTATATGTTTGTGGACACTTTATCTTTATTTTTTCATATTTTTATTCTTAATTCATATGTATATTCATTTTTTTGCACTTATTTGAAGTTATTATTTATATGATTTGGGGTTTTTGATTTGCGCCGTTTATATTGTTTTACATAACTTGGCTCAGGCGCCTCTGGTTCCTCATCCCTATAGGGGCCTCTCAGAGACTACCTCATCTCTTACTATTCACATTTTAAAGTGGTTGTAAAGGCTCAAGGTTTTTTACCTTCATGCATTCAATGCATGAAGGTAAAAACCTATGTGCAGGGACTCCTAATTGGCTGAGACAACAGCGGGAGCCAATGGCTGCTTTCAATTACAGCCAGTAAGCCAATGAGAAGAAAGAGCGGGACCAAGCTGCGGCTCCGTGTGTGATTGGACACATGGAGCAGCGGGTGCCCCATAGCAAGCTACTTGCTGTGGGGTCACCCAACAGGAGCGAGGGGCCACAAACGCAGGCCGGGAATCTGAGAAGTGGAGGATCTGGGCTGTAATGTGCAAAACCACAGCAGAGAGGTGGTAAGTATGATGTGTTAATTGAAAAAAAAATGTAAGCCTTTAATATCACTTTAAGGCTCTAGGATATTAGAGATGAAATGTTATTTCCGTTTAAGCTGATTTCACCATGCATCTTCCTTGTGTTGTTTTACAAACTCTAATAAAACTTACTGAAATTTTATCTTCCGTTTCCGCCCAGGTAACATTTTTTAGGTGATGGGCTGCAGATAGGGAAATGAATGGCCTTAGAGTTCTTCTAAAGAGCATTAAGAAAACCTGAGGTATACAGGACTTTTCCCATGGACACATGGAGATATAGACAAATGCAACATTTTGTGGCCTCCAAACTAAGAGAGGTGAGGTTTGTAGAGTCCATCACTCCATTTGAAACTGTACAGGCCAAACTGTCAAACGAGAGAGATCTTTTATCGATTACTTATAAACTTTTGAACCAGATCAAGTCCCCCACAGATCGGAGTTTTTTCATGGAAGGGAAGAAAGAGATAGATAGAGTGCTCAACATCAAAGTCTTTGAGGAACACCATTCTGACAATGACACACTTCAAGCATTTGCTCTAAACCGCAAGACACAAACTATAAAATATTTAAAAGATGCTAGAGTCCCTAAGACTTTGACATATCCCCCAGTTTCAGACAGATGTTGAGCAGGATGTGGCCTACAAGATTCCCACTTCCTAGTGTAGTGGGAGTGCCCAAAAGATAGAATTTGGACTACAATCAGGAAAATGAATGCATATATAACTACTGATCATCTAGATGAAAATCAATTACAAATGTTTGCTGCATGTCACTACATCTGTTAAGATTTATAAGTAAAGTGTGACACCTCATTTACTCAACACCACAACGTCTGATATCCTTATATTGGAAGCAACAATTAACACTTCCAATTCAGAGTTGAATTTTAAAAAGGTTCTATAATGCAATTCTATAATGGAAGAGCAGAAATGCTTATATTTCTGTCAAGATCAATATGAATGATTTCATAAGATATGAGGGACCTAGGTACATTTCTTAGCCCCTCGAGATCAGTATTGAGCATTAGGTAGAAGAGTTACAGCAAATACTGCCAAGTGTATTTGCCATTTAATCTTTGAATTGGGTGTCCTGAGTAGTTAACCTTTTCGCTACCCACTTGTCTTCTTTCCCATGTGTTTTTTTTCAAGGGGGATTATCAGGAGGATGCCCAGGGCATAGCTGGGTGTAAGAAAGAAGCCTGTTCAGCTAGAGGACTTGATATAAACCCATTGTTAAAGCAAGATTAAACCCAAAATTAAACATTATATTGCACCTTAGTTATTCTTTGATGTGATGACTACATTCATTTTTTCAGGCTCGCTCTTCTACTTTCAACTGGTGATCCAACCAGCAAGTCTGTTTTTCAAAAGCACAAGCTCACTAGTAGAATGCATCAGTAACAAAAAACATTTACCACTGATAGGAGGTGCTTAAAAAGATCATGTATTTTTTCATGTAAAACCTTTATCCCAAAACGAATAAAAAAAAAGTTTTCTGTAATAGATTATAAAGTATTAACTGGAGTTTGTTAAATGTATTAGCGGATTTATCAGCAGTAACAAATTTTTAGACACTCTCCTCCAAACAGGCAATGCTACTGTCTGCTGTGTCCCCTGTGCTCCTTCATTCACAGTGAGGACACTAATACAAGAGATGTGTTACTGGCAAGATGACCAGATAAAAACAGGGACGAACTCTTTAACAGAGAAAACTAATGCAGCAAGCATATCAAAATGATTGTTAAGCTGCAAAATCTTATTTTTTGGTTTTGCTTTCAATACCACTTTAACTGCTTAAGGACCGCCCTATAGCAGAAATACTGCTACAGGGCGGCCCCCTGCGCAAATTCATGTATATATACATGATTTAGCATTTCCGGGTAGGGGGCATGCGCACCTTACCCGCACCGCCATTTGCAGCCACGGATGTCAATCCCGGCCGGTAATTACCCGTCAGCGCAGGGTGATTATCGACAATCACTGACGGGGAAGACGACTGTTGTTTAGAAACAGTCTTCCACCCTGAAAACTCAGGCACACTGCTTGCAATCAGGTCACCTTGATAAAGTCACATGATCGGTGACGAACCGCGTCAGGCAGGAGCTTGCGGATGACGTCACAATGAAACGGATGGTCGACTTAGTATACATCAGGGGTATACATCGCTCCGGGACTCTCCAGACCATGAGGCAATTTGTTTTCCATCATAGGGCCCACAATTGCTATTTATATCATGGTCCTTTGACTGGCTGGAGCATAGATCTTTGATACTGGTATTAGCTGACGTGCATGATTACAGGTTTCTTGGGTTTGTGGAGATTTTCAGTGGACGCTTATCATACTTGGTACGATCTGGAAGCTGTCACATGGGAGTGCATATGTGTAAATCTTAGTGATTAATAAAGCTTTTAAAAAGGATAAACACTATGCCAAGTATATTGTTTATGAGGATTACTGCTGATCAAAATGGTTTCTTGGAGTGAGCCATTTGGAGTTACCACTTATCAAGTTGATCTTCAGAGTCCAATCATTGGGACCAAAAGTGCGGTTAGACCAAACATATGTGAGGTCACACTGCTGGAGGTGAGCAAATATCTGGTGGAGGAATTTTGCACAATTTCTGTGTTAGCAGCACCTGGTGGTCACAGGAATAAGAATGGTTTAAGAAGAAATACACTGGGACTTTTTCTCTTGGTTTTCTTTACTTTCGTGTTTGAAGGGTATATTCACATAATTGGTATAAATTATCAATGTGTAGCGCTGCACAGATATTATACACACATATAATATAGTTTTAGATTTTACAAAAGGATTATATAGAACCCGAACAAAATACTCAGATAACAGCTTGCATCACCCCAAAAAAAAAAAAAAAAGCTGACTCGATGGACCATGTGGTCTTCTGCCATCACTTTTCTATGTTTCAAATCTCACATCTGCTGCGGCCTGAATGTTCACCTGGCAGTACTTGAAAACGTTTGACTAGAAAACCAGGTGATGGACTTTCAAATCTGAGATGCAGATGCTTCAAGCAATACGTTC
>NW_028318388.1:1682500-1720000 GCF_062004578.1 Staurois parvus | reverse complement strand
GACTTGGATGGCAAGATTCAGTAAATGGCTAAATTGTAATATTCAAGACATTTTCTCAAAGTGCTGCAATGAAAGGTGTTGGTGTGAATGATCCAGATTAAAAGCAGCGATTGCTCTGAAGTCCATGCATTTTGATTGATTGCAGAAATGCACTGCACCCAGTGAGAATGAGCTTTTCTTTGTGATAATCAAGTTCTCAATAGAATAAGTTCAGGCTATTGGATACTCTGCTTTTCTTGCGCATATTGCCATTTAAATGGCCATACAATACTTTTTTTTTTTTTTTTTTTTTTTTTTTTTTTTTTTATAAGCAAAAATTTCTTCTGCAAGGTCATGTATGATTTGTCATTTTGTTTTTTATAGAAGAGAACAACTGCCACTTCAGTTTTATGTGTTCTGAAAATGATTTGATTCTATGGGTGAGACAAGATCTTCATAGCAGATTATTTTTCCAAACTTTCCGTTACATCTTGTCTGTGAAGCGTAATGAAAGAACTGACAAAGGTCAAGTCTTGGCACTATTTTATAATGGTTATACATGGGGCTAGCGGCCAGGGGCGGACTGACAACTCATGGGGCCCCCGGGCAATAGGGACCATGGGGCCCCTCTGTCCTTGCCCACACTCAAACCACACCCAAAAAAGCCTATGAAAAAGGTACCAGAGGCATCTCATGGGGCCCCCTTCTGACCCCAGGCCCTCGGGCAGTGCCCGAGTTTCCAAATAATCAGTTCGCCCCTGGGCTAGCTATATACATTCTTATATAATGTTCTAAACCATTATTAAAGCCAAAGGATTATTGCAGTAATTTGATCAGCATATTAAAATGGTTCTAAAAGCTGAAGGTTTTTTACCTTCATGCATTCTTTGCATGAAGTAAAACACCTTCACTGTGCAGCCCCCCCCCCCCCCCCCCCATTACTTACCTAAGCCTGATTTCGATCCAGCGCTGTGCACGGGAGCAGCCACTCTCCCGGGTTTCTCCCTCATTGGTTGAGACACAGCAGAGGGAGCCATTGGATTACAATGCTGTTGACCCTACTTGTGTGTCGGCTTGTCTGTACCCTCACCCATGGTGGCCCTGCACACAGTGTCCCTTCTTCCCTTCTGCTTTTGCGTGCCTCCCCCCCCTGTAAACTGCCACCCTAGGCAAACGCCTCGTTCGCCTCGTGACAGATACGCCCCTGGGTTATACCCATTGAACTTGAACAGACCATAGTGCGATATAGTGTATTATTTATTGCTCTACATGTATGTATGTTGATGAGTTATGTAAAACTATTACAATCGTTTTTTACATTTTAGAATGGGGTGCCTCAAGGCTGTCCATAATTTTGAAAATCGTATACTTGCATGTATGGTACATAAGTTGTTTTACTTTCAGTTTTTATTGGAAAGATTTTGATATTGTTGTAGTGAATTGTTTTGGTTATTCTTACCAAAAATAAGTTTGCATAGAGTATAAAGACATTTACAAAGTACTTCATATTCAGCTTTTAATCACAGCTGTTCATACATCAAATGTTTTAATCAGTTATCATTAAAGTTGACTTTCATGTGTCACAACTGAGACCTATAAAGACCTACCTGTGCTTTCTCCACCACTACTGCCAGTGGAGTGGAGTGCATCCAACGATTTGAAATACTTCCCTTCATCCTCGATCCAGCAATATTCACTATGCAGCCCCTCTCAGAGCAGCACAGCCCTTCTCTTGAAAATATGCGGTCCATATTACACATGCATCCCATGATCCCATTCACTTCTGTGGGGAAACCTTACATCAGGTGATCCCTTGAAGCCACCTTGAGCACAGCTCTATCCTGGGAATAAATTGGATCATGGTGGTCATAGGAAATGCTGTGCAGCTCCAAATAGATCCACAAAGTGAAGATCGCTGTATTAGGGCCCTCAAGCTCCAGAGAGTTAGATAAGCTGGTATCTGGTTTGAGTAAAACATTTCTTAAGATGACTGATACAAACAGTAGATGTAGAAGACAAAAAAAGAAGAAATTAAATTAGTTAAAGATGGGCTGTGAGTGCAAAGAAAACATTCTTGCCCCTCTGCAGAGGGTGTCCTAGCACTATTTACACTATTGTTTTCCTACAGTAAGATATTCCTTTTCTTCTGCCTTGACACCATTACAGCGCTTCAGAAAGTTTGGGATTGACAGGGCAGCCTACTTCAGTGCTACATACATCTAGAGCTCTCCTCCTACATATAATGGGTGGGAAGGTTCTTGGAACTTAGTTATACTAGACACACACTGTTTGACATTATCCCTTCTCTTTCTGTATATGAATGACGGCACTGTAATTATTTTAATTTTTAAAAAAATGTAAGTACCTTTTTCCTAATCAATATACAGCTGTCACATGACCCAACTCTTTCTCAGCCTGTCTGCAAATAAACATAGGACTAAATGCTATACTCCTGCGCTCCGGGACCCAGGCCGGTGGTGAGTAGATCAAAACCCAACAAAACAACCACCGGGGCATACAAGATCGTGCAGCTCCAAACCAAGGCTGGGGAAGCCCGAACAGAACTGTGAAGTAAAACAACAAGAAGCGCACCAACCTTGCGCATTACCTCAGTAACCAAATTTATTTAGTAAAAGAATGGTACTCACAAACAGCGAAAAAAACAGGCATGTAAGTCCTCCCAGGGACTTCAAAGGCAAGAGGCCAGCGCGAATCCCATCATGGGGGTGGACACTCAGTACAGCTGATGCGTTTCGAAGGTCATGCCTTCTTCCTCAGAGCTGCAGCTCTGAGTAATGCGCAAGGTTGGTGCGCTTCTTCTTGTTTTGCTGCAAATAAACATAAGCAGGAGGAGCAATCAAGATGTAATATCCCTCCCCCATTGTGTTTAGCTAGTGGGCTGTCATTTACCACCGTGTATATGCCCACATGTGTGAGCAGGCCTGGACTGGGACAAAAAAATAGGCCTGGGCATTTTGGACTGAGCAGCCCCAATCCTAGGAACTCTTTCCTCGGAGCCCGGTAGTGGAACGCCAGGGCCCAGTTGTAAGAGCAACCTTGGCGACCCTGGTAGTTCCGACACTAGTGCCAGTAGGTTTTTATAATTTTTTACAATTTTTTTTATATTTTATTTTTTAACTTTTTTTTTTTGTAGAGAGAAGAAAGAGAGAAGGAAAGAAAGCTACAGGAAGGGGGGAACCTGGCAGCAGTGCTGCAGTTGATGGGGGAGGGCAGCCATGGGGGGGGGCATGCAGGAGCCCAGGGCATGCAGGAGATGGATAGGAGGGACGGCTAAGTGGCACATAGAGAAACCGAAAAATGCTTGGTCCAGTTCCTCTGTGTCGCCTCTTCTATGCAAGCTGCCTCAGAAAATGCCTGATGTGCCTTATGGACAGTCCGGGCCTGTGTGTGACTCTAGTCACATGGGATACTCAGATGTGATAGGGAGGAAATACTCATTATAGAAACTCACTGAAAACTAAGCATGTGCCGTAGCTTCCAACACTGCTCTGCAAAATTCCCAACTACATCGGGGACATGAACAGAAAGGGGAGACAGAGAACAGCAGGATCAACCAGGTTTTTTGCAGAATACATAAAACTAATCTCATAGTAACTGAGTATGAACAGCAATAGAGATGAGCGAAGTATTCAAAAATTCGATTCGACTGATTCGGCGAATTCGTGGAAAAATTTCGATTCGAGTCGAATATATTCGCTGCGAATTTAACTTATAAAAGGGTGTTTCTAGGCTTCAGAGTGACTTTATATTAGTGCAGAACACTGTACCTTTAATTTAAATGCCCTTGGAGTCTGCTGGGGAAGAGAAATAATACTGACAGTCAGTATGACATGCAGATGAGTGCCGTCGATCTTAGAATCACCGCACACTTCACTCATTTGGGCAGTCACGGGGCCAAAACCAGAGTGTGGAGCCACAGTGTGGCGGTGGAGGCAGCAGCAATGGGAGGCCATACAGCACCCTATGACAAAAATGGAAACCCCCAGCAGTGTGAGGAGACCTGAAAGTGGCACATGGCAGAGTGTGGCGATGGAGACAGCAGCAATGGGAGGCCGTACAGGGACCCATGACACGCTCTGGACCTGGCAGCAGCATGAGGAGGCGGAAGAGGGGCCCATGGCAGATTAGGGGCCTGGCAGCAGCATGAGGAGTCGGTACGGGGGCCCATGGCAGATTAGGGGCCTGGCAGCAGCTATGGGAGGCCCGTAATCTGCCAGCACCCTATGACAAAAAATGGAACACACCAGCAGTGTGAGGAGACCTGAAAGTGGCACATGTTTGGGGCATGATTCATGGCGGATTTAGTCAGTTGTGTCAGGAACTGGTGGTTTGAAATCCAGACTAATCCACGCCTGATTCATTTTCACAAACGTGAGTCTCTCCACACTTTGGGTGGACAGTCGTGTCCTCCGCGGAGTTGCAATACCTCCTGCCGCACTAAACACGCGCTCCGATGCCACGCTACTGGCCGGGCATGACAGCCTTTCAAGGGCAAATTCAGCTAGTTGGGGCCAAAGGTCAAGTTTCGTTGCCCAGTAGTCAAGGGGATTGTCTACCTCGGTTGGCAGGGTGCTGTCCAAGTAGGCCTAAGCCTGTTGTTTGAGGTCCTGCTCCAGGTCCACCTGATGCTGCTGCTGCTGCTGCTGCGGCTGGTTAGTAGTTTCCTCACTGCGCTGGTGAAGAAAGCTACTCATCATCGACTGCAGACTGAGGCAGCCGCTGCTGGTGGAGCTACCACTGCTCCTACCACCCTCCCCTGCTGCCATGGCAGCGGAACGCGAGCGCACAGGGCCCACAGTGTCTGAGGATGGACGTTGGCGCACAAAGGCAGAGACCAACTGACTACATAGGTGGTTTTTATAGTACGTTATTTTGGCCTCCCTCTCAGCAGGTGTGAAAAAGGCCACCATTTTTGAACGGTAGCGAGGGTCCAACAAGGTGGACAGCCAAAAGTCATCCCTCTGTCTGATGGTTATTATTCGGCTGTCGCTACGCAAGCAACCGAGCATGCTATGGGCCATTTGTGCCAAGGAATGCGAGGGACTCCCTGCCTCCATCTCCACAGCATACTGCCACGGTGCGTCTGGGTCCTCTGTCTCCTCCTCCTCCTCCTCTACCAGATGCTCCTGCTCCTCCACTCCTGTCCGCTGAGTGGAAAAACCACCCATTTCACTCAATAATTCCTGAGCACAAATGTCCTCCTCTACCTCCTCCTCTTCTTCCTGTCCTGCCCCCACAGGGGTCATGTGCCATTGAGATCTGTGCGCCACGTCAACCGCACCCTGACCAGCCATTGTTAACAGCATTTGTTCCAGGACGTGCAACAGAGGAATGACGTCTTTCATCCCATAGTCCTGCCGACTCACGAATAGCGTGGCCTCCTCAAAGGGCCTGAGCAAGCGGCAGGTGTCACGCATGAGCTGCCAATGGCTGACATCGAAGTTACACAAGGGAGTACCTTTATCCGCTTGTAACATCAGGAAATCGGTGATGGCCTTTCGCTGTTCGTAAAGGCGGTCTAACATGTGTAGGGTTGAATTCCACCTTGTTGCAACGTCGCAGATCAGGCGATGCTGTGGAATTCCGTTCTGCCGCTGCAACTCAAGGAGGGTGTGCTTTGCGTTGTAGGAATGGCTGAAATGCATGCAAAGTTTACGTGACATTTTAAGGATGTCTTGCAGTGGGATGGTGGATTTTAGGAACCGCTTGACAACCAGATTGAACACGTGAGCCATGCATGGCGCATGGCACAACCTTCCTTGACGCAGAGCAGACACCATGTTCTTTCCGTTGTCGGTCAACATGGTTCCGATTTTGAGTTTGCGCGGAGACAGCCATCTGTCGATTTCTCTGTTCATTACACTGAGAAGTTCCTCCCCTGTGTGACTACGTTCGCCAAGGCATACCAGGTGCAGCACAGCGTGACACCGTTGCGCCCTGCACATGTGATATGCCGGTCGGGTAATGGGACTTGGCACGGGGGTGGCGGCTGAGGACACGAAGGAAGAAGAGGTGGTAGAGGCGGACATCTTTTGTGGACCAAGGACATGCAAACGTGGAGGCAAAAGCGGCGTGACCTGTCCAAGTTGCTGGTGCGGCTGTGACGGCACCACGTTCACCCAGTGGGCCGTAAATGACATGTACTGTCCCTGACCGTAGTTACAGCTCCACACGTCGGCGCTGCCGTGCACTTTGGCAGAGACCGACATGCTCAAAGACTGGCCCACCATCTCTTCTACATGTGAATGCAGGGCTGGCACTGCCTTTTTGGCGAAGAAATGACGGCTTGGCACTCTCCACCGCGGCGCGGCACAAGCCATCATTTCTCGGAAAGGTGCTGAGTCCACCACTTGGAAAGGGAGGGACTGCAGCACCAGCAACTTGGACAGGAGGACGTTCAGCTTTTGCACCGTCGGGTGCGTGCTCGCAAACTGTTGTCTCTTGGAAACGGATTCCAAGAAAGACTGCTGACGGAATCCGTGAAGAGGAGTAGCAGGAGAAGGAGCATCTGAACGAGCGGAAGATGGCAACGAGCGACAACTCCCCTCAGCAGAGGTGTTGGAGCCTTGACTGGCTGATAGAGGGCGATTGACGTCAGGTGACGGAGCAAGTAACGGAGCGGGTGATGGGGCTGGGGCGGGCAGAACCGCCGTATCTTTATCACGGTTTTCCCAGGCCACCAAATGGCGACGCTGCATATGCTGCCGCAACGCTGTAGTCCCAACATGGGCCCCCTGGCCACGCTTGACTTTCTGGCCACATAGTCGACATACGGCTACGTTTACTTCCTCGGGCGGCTTGACAAAAAATTGCCACACCGCCGAGTAGGAAACTTTGCCCCCGATACTCCTCACTGGCTGACTGCTGCTTCCTCCGTGCACACCGGCACCACTACTGGCCGTGGTGGTAGGCTGCAGTGGAGCTGGTGCTGTACTCCGTGGCCGTTTGCCTCCACTGACACTGCTGCGACCCTGCTGCCTCCTGGGCAACCCACCGACTGTTTTGCTCGCTGCCAAGCTGCCACCCTCTTCTCCTGATGATGCGGAAGCAATAGCCTGATGACGACGAGGCTGCCAAGTGCGATCAGCCTCATCATCATCAATTAGGGTCTCCGCCTCACTACTAGCCCCCTCGGCTGCGTGTGGGTCAGGAGACAGACCTGTCTCTAGACCGGCTACCGAGCCACTCTCCTCGCCACTACTTCTTCGCCTGGCTGCTGAAGAGGCGGATGTCTCCCCCCGTTCCTGACCGCCCTCTGTTAGCTCTTCCTCACTGTACAGTGGGGCTGAACCCACAGCATGCGATACTTCGCTTGGTGAGGGAACACCAAAGGACAGGGGCAGGTAGAGGACACGTGATTTCAGTGGGCTTGCTCCCGGGCCATGCCAACTAACGGTTGTGTCTGACGTACCCACTGACCGTTGGCTGTAGGTGTCAGAGGTGACCTGGGAAAAGGAAGACGACCGAGCCAACCAATCGATGACGGCAGGGTTGTCGCTGGAGACACGACCGCTGGATGACACCGGGAGCACTGGCCTCTGGCTGCGAATAGTGCTGCCTCGACCCCTTCCTCTGCTGCCACGTCTGCTCGCTCCTAAAACATTGCCTCCTCTGCCACTCCTCTGCATTAGAGATGAGCGAAGTATTCAAAAATTCGATTCGACTGATTCGGCGAATTCGTAGAAAAAATTCGATTCGAGTCGAATATATTCGCTGTGAATTTAACTTAAAAAAGGGTGTTTCTAGGCTTCAGAGAGACTTAATATTAGTGCTGAACACTGTACCTTTAATTTAAATGCCCTTGGAGTCTGCTGGGGAAGAGAAATAATACTGTCAGGCAGTATGACATGCAGATGAGTGCCGTCGATCTTAGAATCACCGCACACTTCACTCATTTGGCCAGTCACGGGGCCAAAACCAGAGTGTGGAGCCACAGTGTGGCGGTGGAGGCAGCAGCAATGGGAGGCCATACAGCACCCTATGACAAAAATGGAAACCACCAGCAGTGTGAGGAGACCTGAAAGTGGCACATGGCAGAGTGTGGCGATAGAGACAGCAGCAATGGGAGGCCGTACAGGGACCCATGACACACTCTGGACCTGGCAGCAGCATGAGGAGGCGGTACAGGGGCCCATGGCAGATTACGGGCCTGGCAGCAGCATGAGGAGTCGGTAGGGGGGCCCATGGCAGATTACAGGCCTGGCAGCAGCAATGGGAGGCCGTACAGGGACCCATGACACAATCTGGACCTGGCAGCAGCATGAGGAGGCGGTACAGGGGCGCATGACAGATTACAAGCCTGGCAGCAGCAACTTGGACAGGAGGACGTTCAGTTTCTGCACCGTCTGGTGCGTGCTCGCAAACTGTTGTCTCTTGGAAACGGATTCCAAGAAAGACTGCTGACGGAATCCGTGAAGAGGAGTAGCAGGAGAAGGAGCATCTGAACGAGCGGAATATGCCAACAAGCGACAACAGGGGCCCATGACAGATTACGGGCCTGGCAGCAGCATGAGGAGTCGGTACGGGGGCCCATGGCAGATTAGGGGCCTGGCAGCAGCTATGGGAGGCCCGTAATCTGCCAGCACCCTATGACAAAAAATGGAACCCACCAGCAGTGTGAGGAGACCTGAAAGTGGCACATGGCAGAGTGTGGCGATGGAGACAGCAGCAATGGGAGGCCGTACAGGGACCCATGACACACTCTGGACCTGGCAGCAGCATGAGGAGGCGGTATAGGGGCCCATGGCAGATTAGGGGCCTGGCAGCAGCTATGGGAGGCCCGTAATCTGCCAGCACCCTATGACAAAAAATGGAACACACCAGCAGTGTGAGGAGACCTGAAAGTGGCACATGTTTGGGGCATGATTCATGGCGGATTTAGTCAGTTGTGTCAGGAACTGGTGGTTTGAAATCCAGACTAATCCACGCCTGATTCATTTTCACAAACGTCAGTCTCTCCACACTTTGGGTGGACAGTCGTGTCCTCCGCGGAGTTGCAATACCTCCTGCCGCACTAAACACGCGCTCCGATGCCACGCTACTGGCCGGGCATGACAGCCTTTCAAGGGCAAATTCAGCTAGTTGGGGCCAAAGGTCAAGTTTCGTTGCCCAGTAGTCAAGGGGATTGTCTACCTCGGTTGGCAGGGTGCTGTCCAAGTAGGCCTAAGCCTGTTGTTTGAGGTCCTGCTCCAGGTCCACCTGATGCTGCTGCTGCTGCTGCTGCTGCGGCTGGTTAGTAGTTTCCTCACTGCGCTGGTGAAGAAAGCTACTCATCATCGACTGCAGACTGAGGCAGCCGCTGCTGGTGGAGCTGCCACTGCTCCTACCACCCCACCCCTCCCCTGCTGCCATCGCAGCGGAACGCGAGCGCACAGGGCCCACAGTGTCTGAGGATGGACGTTGGCGCACAAAGGCAGAGACCAACTGACTACATAGGTGGTTTTTATAGTACGTTATTTTGGCCTCCCTCTCAGCAGGTGTGAAAAAGGCCACCATTTTTGAACGGTAGCGAGGGTCCAACAAGGTGGACAGCCAAAAGTCATCCCTCTGTCTGATGGTTATTATTCGGCTGTCGCTACGCAAGCAACCGAGCATGCTATGGGCCATTTGTGCCAAGGAATGCGAGGGACTCCCTGCCTCCATCTCCACAGCATACTGCCACGGTGCGTCTGGGTCCTCTGTCTCCTCCTCCTCCTCCTCCTCTACCAGATGCTCCTGCTCCTCCACTCCTGTCCGCTGAGTGGAAAAACCACCCATTTCACTCAATAATTCCTGAGCACCAATGTCCTCCTCTACCTCCTCCTCTTCTTCCTGTCCTGCCCCCACAGGGGTCATGTGGCGTTGAGATCTGTGCGCCACGTCTACCGCACCCTGACCAGCCATTGTTAACAGCATTTGTTCCAGGACGTGCAACAGAGGAATGACGTCGTTCATCCCATAGTCCTGCCGACTCACGAATAGCGTGGCCTCCTCAAAGGGCCTGAGCAAGCGCAGGTGTCACGCATGAGCTGCCAATGGCTGACATCTAAGTTACACAGGGAATACCTTTATCCGCTTTTAACATCAGGAAATCTGTGATGGCCTTTTGCTGTTCGTAAAGGCGGTCTAACATATGTAGGGTTGAATTCCACCTTGTTGCAACGTCACAGCATGAGGAGTCGGTATAGGGGCCCATGGCAGATTAGGGGCCTGGCAGCAGCTATGGGAGGCCCGTAATCTGCCAGCACCCTATGTCAAAAAATTCTACACACCAGCAGTGTGTGAGGAGACCTGAAAGTGGCACATGGCAGAGTGTGGCGATGGAGACAGCAGCAATGGGAGGCCGTACAGGGACCCATGACAGACTCTGGACCTGGCAGCAGCATGAGGAGGCGGTATATAGGGGCCTATGGCAGATTAGGGGCCTGGCAGCAGCTATGGGAGGCCCATAATCTGCCAGCACCCTATGTCAAAAAAATTCTACACACCAGCAGTGTGAGGAGACCTGAAAGTGGCACATGGCATGAGAGACTCTGGACCTGGCAGCAGCATGAGGAAGCGGTATATAGGGGCCTATGGCAGATTAGGGGCCTGGCAGCAGCTATAGGAGGCCCATAATCTGCCAGCACCCTATGTCAAAAAATTCTACACACCAGCAGTGTGTGAGGAGACCTGAAAGTGGCACATGGCAGAGTGTGGCGATGGAGACAGCAGCAATGGGAGGCCGTACAGGGACCCATGACAGACTCTGGACCTGGCAGCAGCATGAGGAGGCGGTATATAGGGGCCTATGGCAGATTAGGGGCCTGGCAGCAGCTATGGGAGGCCCTTAATCTGCCAGCACCCTATGTCAAAAAATTCTACACACCAGCAGTGTGTGAGGAGACCTGAAAGTGGCACATGGCAGAGTGTGGCGATGGAGACAGCAGCAATGGGAGGCCGTACAGGGACCCATGACAGACTCTGGACCTGGCAGCAGCATGAGGAGGCGGTATATAGGGGCCTATGGCAGATTAGGGGCCTGGCAGCAGCTATGGGAGGCCCTTAATCTGCCAGCACCCTATGTCAAAAAATTCTACACACCAGCAGTGTGTGAGGAGACCTGAAAGTGGCACATGGCAGAGTGTGGCGATGGAGACAGCAGCAATGGGAGGCCGTACAGGGACCCATGACAGACTCTGGACCTGGCAGCAGCATGAGGAGGCGGTATATAGGGGCCTATGGCAGATTAGGGGCCTGGCAGCAGCTATGGGAGGCCCTTAATCTGCCAGCACCCTATGTCAAAAAATTCTACACACCAGCAGTGTGTGAGGAGACCTGAAAGTGGCACATGGCATGAGAGACTCTGGACCTGGCAGCAGCATGAGGAGGCGGTATATAGGGGCCCATGGCAGATTAGGGGCCTGGCAGCAGCTATAGGAGGCCCATAATCTGCCAGCACCCTATGTCAAAAAATTCAACACACCAGCAGTGTGAGGAGACCTGAAAGTGGCACATGGCAGAGTGTGGCGATGGAGACAGCAGCAATGGGAGGCCGTACAGGGACCCATGACAGACTCTGGACCTGGCAGCAGCATGAGGAAGCGGTATATAGGGGCCTATGGCAGATTAGGGGCCTGGCAGCAGCTATGGGAGGCCCTTAATCTGCCAGCACCCTATGTCAAAAAATTCAACACACCAGCAGTGTGTGAGGAGACCTGAAAGTGGCACATGGCATGAGAGACTCTGGACCTGGCAGCAGCATGAGGAAGCGGTATATAGGGGCCTATGGCAGATTAGGGGCCTGGCAGCAGCAATGGGAGGCCCATAATCTGCCAGCACCCTATGTCAAAAAATTCTACACACCAGCAGTGTGTGAGGAGACCTGAAAGTGGCACATGGCAGAGTGTGGCGATGGAGACAGCAGCAATGGGAGGCCGTACAGGGACCCATGACAGACTCTGGACCTGGCAGCAGCATGAGGAGGCGGTATATAGGGGCCCATGGCAGATTAGGGGCCTGGCAGCAGCTATAGGAGGCCCATAATCTGCCAGCACCCTATGTCAAAAAATTCAACACACCAGCAGTGTGAGGAGACCTGAAAGTGGCACATGGCAGAGTGTGGCGATGGAGACAGCAGCAATGGGAGGCCGTACAGGGACCCATGACAGACTCTGGACCTGGCAGCAGCATGAGGAGGCGGTATATAGGGGCCTATGGCAGATTAGGGGCCTGGCAGCAGCTATGGGAGGCCCTTAATCTGCCAGCACCCTATGTCAAAAAATTCTACACACCAGCAGTGTGTGAGGAGACCTGAAAGTGGCACATGGCAGAGTGTGGCGATGGAGACAGCAGCAATGGGAGGCCGTACAGGGACCCATGACAGACTCTGGACCTGGCAGCAGCATGAGGAGGCGGTATATAGGGGCCTATGGCAGATTAGGGGCCTGGCAGCAGCTATGGGAGGCCCTTAATCTGCCAGCACCCTATGTCAAAAAATTCTACACACCAGCAGTGTGTGAGGAGACCTGAAAGTGGCACATGGCATGAGAGACTCTGGACCTGGCAGCAGCATGAGGAGGCGGTATATAGGGGCCCATGGCAGATTAGGGGCCTGGCAGCAGCTATAGGAGGCCCATAATCTGCCAGCACCCTATGTCAAAAAATTCAACACACCAGCAGTGTGAGGAGACCTGAAAGTGGCACATGGCAGAGTGTGGCGATGGAGACAGCAGCAATGGGAGGCCGTACAGGGACCCATGACAGACTCTGGACCTGGCAGCAGCATGAGGAAGCGGTATATAGGGGCCTATGGCAGATTAGGGGCCTGGCAGCAGCTATGGGAGGCCCTTAATCTGCCAGCACCCTATGTCAAAAAATTCTACACACCAGCAGTGTGTGAGGAGACCTGAAAGTGGCACATGGCATGAGAGACTCTGGACCTGGCAGCAGCATGAGGAAGCGGTATATAGGGGCCTATGGCAGATTAGGGGCCTGGCAGCAGCAATGGGAGGCCCATAATCTGCCAGCACCCTATGTCAAAAAATTCTACACACCAGCAGTGTGTGAGGAGACCTGAAAGTGGCACATGGCAGAGTGTGGCGATGGAGACAGCAGCAATGGGAGGCCGTACAGGGACCCATGACAGACTCTGGACCTGGCAGCAGCATGAGGAGGCGGTATATAGGGGCCCATGGCAGATTAGGGGCCTGGCAGCAGCTATAGGAGGCCCATAATCTGCCAGCACCCTATGTCTAAAAATTCAACACACCAGCAGTGTGAGGAGACCTGAAAGTGGCACATGGCAGAGTGTGGCGATGGAGACAG
Source organism: Staurois parvus (assembly GCF_062004578.1). Classification (NCBI taxonomy): domain Eukaryota; kingdom Metazoa; phylum Chordata; class Amphibia; order Anura; family Ranidae; genus Staurois; species Staurois parvus. Next base: position 1,706,716 of record NW_028318388.1, on the reverse strand, counting down.
CAGCAATGGGAGGCCGTACAGGGACCCATGACAGACTCTGGACCTGGCAGCAGCATGAGGAGGCGGTATATAGGGGCCCATGGCAGATTAGGGGCCTGGCAGCAGCTATAGGAGGCCCATTATCTGCCAGCACCCTATGTCAAAAAAATTCAACACACCAGCAGTGTGAGGAGACCTGAAAGTGGCACATGGCAGAGTGTGGCGATGGAGACAGCAGCAATGGGAGGCCGTACAGGGACCCATGACAGACTCTGGACCTGGCAGCAGCATGAGGAAGCGGTATATAGGGGCCTATGGCAGATTAGGGGCCTGGCAGCAGCTATGGGAGGCCCTTAATCTGCCAGCACCCTATGTCAAAAAATTCTACACACCAGCAGTGTGTGAGGAGACCTGAAAGTGGCACATGGCATGAGAGACTCTGGACCTGGCAGCAGCATGAGGAAGCGGTATATAGGGGCCTATGGCAGATTAGGGGCCTGGCAGCAGCAATGGGAGGCCCATAATCTGCCAGCACCCTATGTCAAAAAATTCTACACACCAGCAGTGTGTGAGGAGACCTGAAAGTGGCACATGGCAGAGTGTGGCGATGGAGACAGCAGCAATGGGAGGCCGTACAGGGACCCATGACAGACTCTGGACCTGGCAGCAGCATGAGGAGGCGGTATATAGGGGCCCATGGCAGATTAGGGGCCTGGCAGCAGCTATGGGAGGCCCGTAATCTGCCAGCACCCTATGTCAAAAAATTCAACACACCAGCAGTGTGTGAGGAGACCTGAAAGTGGCACATGGCAGAGTGTGGCGATGGAGACAACCCACCGACTGTTTTGCTCGCTGCCAAGCTGCCACCCTCTTCTCCTGATGATGCAGAAGCAATAGCCTGATGACGACGAGGCTGCCAAGTGCGATCAGCCTCATCATCATCAATTTGGGTCTCCGCCTCACTACTAGCCCCCTCGGCTGCGTGTGGGTCAGGAGACAGACCTGTCTCTACACCGGCTACCGAGCCACTCTCCTCGCCACTACCGAGCCACTCTCCTCGCCATGTCTCCCCCCGTTCCTGACCGCCCGCTGTTAGCTCTTCCTCACTGTACTGGATGACACCGGGAGCACTGGCCTCTGGCTGCGAATAGTGCTGCCTCGACCCCTTCCTCTGCTGCCACGTCTGCTCGCTCCTAAAACATTGCCTCCTCTGCCACTCCTCTGCATGTTGTCTGACATACTCTTTAATTAAACGATTATGTGTCCCTGAGTAACAATTCTGTGTCCCTGAGTAACAATTCTGTGTCTGTGCGAGTAACAATTCTGTGGCCCCAAGTAACAGTTCTGTGGCCCTCAGTAACAATTCTGTGTCTGTGCGAGTAACAATTCTGTGGCCCTAAGTAAAGTTTCTGTGGCCCTAAGTAACAATTCTCTGGCACTCAGTAACAATTCTGTCTGTCCCTGAGTAACAATTCTCTGGCACTCAGTAACAATTCTGTCTGTCCCTGAGTAAAAATTCTGTGGCCCTAATTAAAGTTTCTGGGGCCCTGAGTAACAATTATCTGGCACTCAGTAACAATTCTGTCTGTCCCTGAGTAACAATTCTCTGGCACTCGGTAACAATTCTGTCTGTCCCTGAGTAACAATTCTCTGGCACTCGGTAACAATTCTGTCTGTCCCTGAGTAAAAATTCTGTGGCCCTAATTAAAGTTTCTGTGGCCCTGAGTAACAATTCTCTGGCACTCAGTAACAATTCTGTCTGTCCCTGAGTAACAATTCTCTGGCACTCCGTAACAATTCTGTCTGTCCCTGAGTAACAATTCTCTGGCACTCAGTAACAATTCTGTCTGTCCCTGAGTAAAAATTCTGTGGCCCTAATTCAAGTTTCTGTGGCCCTAAGTAACAATTCTCTGGCACTCAGTAACAATTCTGTCTGTCCCTGAGTAACAATTCTCTGGCACTCAGTAACAATTCTGTCTGTCCCTGAGTAAAAATTCTGTGGCCCTAAGTAAAGTTTCTGGGGCCCTGAGTAACAATTCTCTGGCACTCAGTAACAATTCTGTCTGTCCCTGAGTAACAATTCTGTGGCCCTAACTAGCGTTTCTTTGTCCCTAAGTAACAGTTCTGTGGCCTTCAGTAACAATTCTGTGTCTGTGCGAGTAACAATTCTGTGTCTGTGCGAGTAACAATTCTGTGGCCCTAAGTAAAGTTTCTGTGGCCCTAAGTAACAATTCTCTGGCACTCAGTAACAATTCTGTCTGTCCCTGAGTAACAATTCTCTGGCACTGAGTAACAATTCTGTCTGTCCCTGAGTAAAAATTCTGTGGCCCTAATTAAAGTTTCTGTGGCCCTAAGTAACAATTCTCTGGCACTCAGTAACAATTCTGTCTGTCCCTGAGTAACAATTCTCTGGCACTCAGTAACAATTCTGTCTGTCCCTGAGTAACAATTCTGTGGCCCTAATAACGTTTCTGTGGCCCTAAGTAACAATTCTCTGGCACTGAGTAACAATTCTGTCTGTCCCTGATTATGAATTCTGTGGCCCTAACTAGCGTTTCTTTGTCCCTAAATAACGATTCTGTGGCCCTCATTAACAAGTCTGTGTCCCTGAGTAATGGTTCTCTGTCCCTAAGTAACTTTTCTCTGTCCCCAATTATCGTTTCTGTGGCCCTAACTCTGTCCCTGTCCCTAGTACAGAGCGGTCTGCCTCTGTTCAATAACTGCAGGCAAATGAAGAATTCCAAAATGGCCGCTATTTATAGCTCGACCATTACACAGTGCTGGCTGGCTGGCTGCTGATAGGCTGATGCGATCACATGTAGTTGAGGCATGCATTATGGGTCAGCGCGCCTTGTCTGCGCGCCTTCCCAGACATCCCCGCTCCGTCGCCGCACATGTCAGCCGCCATTTTCTGAAAAATTTCGATTCGCGCGTCCGAATTAGGCTATTTTTCGGATTCGGCACGAATCGAAATTTTTCAGATATTCGACTCGAATTCCACTTCGGATACTTCGATTCGCTCATCTCTACTCTGCATGTTGTCTGACATACTCTTTAATTAAACGATTCTGTGTCCCTGAGTAACAATTCTGTGTCTGACCCTGAGTAAAAATTCTGTGTCTGACCCTGAGTAACAATTCTGTGGCCCTCAGTAACAATTCTGTGTCTGTCCCTGAGTAACAATTCTGTGTCTGTCCCTGAGTAACAATTCTGTGTCTGTCCCTGAGTAACAATTCTGTGTCTGTCCCTGAGTAACAATTCTGTGTCTGTCCCTGAGTAACAATTCTGTGTCTGTCCCTGAGTAACAATTCTGTGTCTGTCCCTGAGTAACAATTCTGTGTCTGTCCCTGAGTAACAATTCTGTGTCTGTCCCTCAGTAACAATTCTGTGTCTGTCCCTCAGTAACAATTCTGTGTCCCTCAGTAACAATTCTGTGTCTGTCTCTAAGTAACGTTTCTGTGTCCCTAACTCTCTCCCTGCATACAGCCAGGTCTGCCTCTGTTGAATGACTGGAGGCAAATGGAGAATTCTAAAATGGCCGCCATTTATAGCTCGACCATTACACTGTGCTGGCTGGCTGGCTGCTGATTGGCTAATGCGATCACATGTCATGAATGAATGCATTATGGGTCAGCGCGCCTTGTCTGCGCGCCTTCCCAGACATCCCGCTCCGTCGCCGCACATGTCGCCGCCATTTTAGGAAAAATTTAGATTCGCAAATTTTCCTAATATTCTAAACGAATTCCACTTCGCCTACTTCGATTCGCTCATCTCTAAACAGCAAGTAATACAACATTTATTGATAATTTTTTTTATGATGTGGGTTTAGTGACAATTGCAGGTGGTCCCGTGGGCAGGGACAAAGAAGCAGGAGACCCCTCTGTCATAGCTGGGACACACTGGCCAGCAGCATCCCAATACTGTGAAAAAAAACTACTCTGTTGGCAGCATTGGCATAATAACCAGGTAGCGCAGACCACCGATACAACAAGCTGATCCTGAGCTATACCCCTCCCTGTTTCATTTTTTTGCAGATCCTGCAGCATCTACTATGTACAAGGTAAATTGCCTGATAGCGTAGTTCTGCAGCAGCTGCCCACCTCACACCATACACAGTATGGAGCTGTAACTCGATGTTGGAATTTCCTGAACTAGTTCTTAGCGCTTGGCGGCCTGGTCACCCAGCACTCAGAGGTTGCACTGATTGGTCCGTGGGACAGTAAATTGGATAACATAGAAACTGAGGAGTCAACTTTGCAGTAAATTCTGTATAGGGTGACCTTAATGCTACTTTTATGCATCATCTTTTTGTTCAACCTACAGTGGATGTATGAGGATGTAAAAATCATGTGAAGACACTGAGTAGTATTACTTACAGGTTATTAAGATAGGAAATTAAGCAGGGAATGGAAAAAGTATAAGGGCAAAGGGATCTTGAATGAATACTTGTAGATGTCTGGCAGTATAAGGGCTTATATAGGGCAGAATTCCATTTCCCATAGTATTTTGCATTTTGTTTCTTCATACCAAGGCTGGACAAATCCTGGCCACCATGGTGACAAAAAAAAAATAGGTCCTTCATGGGTGACTAGGCAATTCAGTAAATTAGTTTTATTGACTGCAGTTCTGTCAGCTTCCAGCTTTCAATCGCTGAACACTCCCAAAAGAATGAATCTTTATTGCAAACTACCACAGATAAAATGCCTGTGTACACATATCAAAATGTGCAAGAAAAAAAAAGGTATTTTGCTCACAATTATTTAAAATGCCAAGGTATAGAGTTAAAACATCAAGACCAATTTGTGCCCCAAATCCCATGACACTCAGGGGTTTATTTACTAAAGCTGGAGAGTCCAAAATCAGACTCCCTTCTGCATTGAAACCAATCAGCTTCTAACCTCAGCTTGTTCAATGAAGCTTTGGCAATGAAACCTGGAAGCTGATTGGTTTCTATGCAGAAGGGAGTCTGATTTTGGACTCTCCAGCTTTAGTAAATAAACCCCTCATTGTCAGTGCTACTTACCTTCTTTGATTTAGCACCAACCCTACCTCTATGGTATACAGCAGACTTGGAGTCTTGTGGCCTCGTATGATCAGCGCCAGCTTCTACCTCCTAACTGTCCCGCCATTGTTGCAGCCAGTCAGAGCGGCACCCCTTGTTAACACTTTTATCATCCCTGCTATTAGAGCGGCCTGCTCTCTCTTCCCAGCTCTTCCGTAAATTAATGTACTGCAAGTCCTGACAGCCTTAGCGGTTGTGGGGTTGTAGTTTTCAATGAACTACCATGGTGCTGTAGCGTGCCATGCTAGTTCATTGAAGCTTCCTGTTAGAATATCTGCTTGACCATACATCCCATATGGCAAGCAGATATAGGAGACCTGCATGGCATCAGCAATCTACTTATTACTGGTGCAATGCTTTCCAGGTTCCTGTAAACAAAAATAATAAATGCACATTTTTTTTTTTACCTGCAAAAAATGTGCATTTATTATCTTTGTCTAAAAGGTGAACTTATCCTTTAACCTCCCTGGCGGTATTCCCAAGTGTAGCTCGGGGTTAACTTTCAGTACCAGAAGTGGTAACCCCGAGCTACACTCAGGAATACTCTGCAGCATTTCTCAAGTGATCCCTGTTTAACTCACCTTGTCCTGCACTCTCGCGATGTCCCCCCTGCAGCATCCCCAACCATGTCCTCCAGCCAATGCTGGCATCCGTCTTCTGGGTTTCATTCCTTGAGAGCGTTGGGACGTACGGGACGTACGGGGACAGAACCGGCGGGAAATTCAAAAATGTCAAAATGTGACATTTACTAAATACACTAAAATTTTATAGTATTACATTACTGTTTCCAACAAGTGCATTACATTAGCAACATGCGTTTGGGGTGTTGTTAGCATTGTATATTGCAAGTGCAGTTTGTTTTGAATGTGATGCAGGCAATGCACGAAATGTGGGTTTTCAGCACCACTTTCTGGTGTCAACTGGTTCTAACTTACATGAACATGGTATTTTAAACATTTTTGTACAAGTAAACAGTCCTTTCTGGGTACATAGCTGTTTTTTTTTTAAATTTATTTTTGTTTTTGCAGTTGATATGAGTACACAGGAGTTTGGCACTCTGGACCAGGGAAGAGTTACAGGAAGTGAGAGGGAATTCCTGCAAGTCAGGGGATTCCCTTGAGACCCCCCAGGTCATCAGAACTAGTGTCACCATTTGAAGATTTCCCCTTTATTACTTTTCTGGGGCAACCCAAAATTTGGGATTTTCCTTCACTTTCAATGATAATGGTAAACAGGACAAATAGAGTGAATCTCCCTAATGGGGGCACAGACAGCATTAAAAACTAAAAACCTAAAAAGGTGGTCTACCCCATCTCTTCTCTCTCCAAAACTAAAAAGCAAGTTTTGTCTTTAGTTATACTTTTTTATAATAATTTTTGCTTAATTCTTTACTTAGTCGTTGGTGTTTCTTCCTTGTTGTTTGTTGTGTGTAAATGAATAAGGAGCATTATTTATCAGTACTGTGAGAGAGCATATGGGTCAATACTGTGACAATGGGAAACCGTATGGGTCAATACTGTGGCAATGGGAAAACGTATGGGTCAATACTGTGACAATGGGAAACCGTATGGGTCAATACTGTGACAATGGGAAACCGTATGGGTCAGTACTGTGACAATGGGAAACCGTATGGGTCAATACTGTGACAATGGGAAACCGTATGGGTCAATACTGTGACAATGGGAAACCGTATTGGTCAGTACTGTAACAATGGGAAAACGTATGGGTCAATACTGTGACAATGGGAAACCGTATGGGTCAGTACTGTGACAATGGGAAACCGTATGGGTCAGTACTGTGACAATGGGAAACCGTATGGGTCAATACTGTGGCAATGGGAAACCGTATGGGTCAATACTGTGACAATGGGAAACCGTATGGGTCAATACTGTGACAATGGGAAACCGTATGGGTCAATACTGTGACAATGGGAAACCGTATGGGTCAATACTGTGACAATGGGAAACCGTATGGGTCAATACTGTGACAATGGGAAACCGTATGGGTCAATACTGTGACAATGGGAAACCGTATGGGTCAATACTGTGACAATGGGAAACCGTATGGGTCAATACTGTGACAATGGGAAAACGTATGGGTCAGTACTGTGACAATGGGAAAACGTATGGGTCAGTACTGTGACAATGGGAAAACGTATGGGTCAGTACTGTGACAATGGGAAAACGTATGGGTCAGTACTGTGACAATGGGAAAACGTATGGGTCAGTACTGTGACAATGGGAAACCGTATGGGTCAGTACTGTGACAATGGGAAACCGTATGGGTCAGTACTGTGACAATGGGAAACCGTATGGGTCAGTACTGAGAGTGAAAAAACATATGGGTCAGTACTATGAGAGTGGGATCACATACTGTCAACTGGCTGTAGTTTGCTGGCTCCTAATTTTTTCGACTTGCTAATTCTGATTTACGCAAAGCCTGTCCTATTAGAGATGTGTTTCCCTTGCAGGAAAATCAGGTCAAACACAGCCTTTTGCATTCTATAAAATGGCATTAACCTGCGCTAACAAATAAAAGCCTGCATTTTACAGCAGTGCAGATACCCTAAAAGAGAGCTGATATTTTTCATTAACTGGTTCCATTCAGCCTTTGTTTTTTTTTTATTCTTGAGATTTAACTCTAGCATTTTACCGAGGCCAGGTTATTGCTTCATGAGTAAAGATAAATTTCAAATTTCCTTTTTTTAGTATTCTTTACTGTTCAAAAAGTTTAACTTGAGTGTGGTGAAAACATGCAAGGTGTAGTGTCCAGATATTTTAGAAAAAAGTTGGATAACAAAAAATTCCTGGTTGACTGCTCCATAGGGAAAGTAGCCATGAGCTGCTCCAAAGGCCCCAGATTCTTGTGAATCTGAGGGCTACCCCTATTAGAGAAGGTAAGCTGGTACTGTATAAGGAAAGGGCTAATTGTTGCTAGCAGGGGAAGAAATGTGCTTTTTGTTAGTTTGAGAAAAAAATTCCATCTTTCTCCTCCAATGTTTCTCATTACTATGGTAAAAAATGATCATCAATTTGACCTCATTAAGTATAAGGAAATTGAATAAATGAATTGAAATGAACAAAAATGATTTTTTTATAACACAGTTCTACAGTGTGTGTCAAGCTTTTCACAATAGAAAATATATCAAATGTTTAAACTGAAAAAATGTATAATTTTAAGAAAAAATAAGGTAATTTTGAAATGGATGGCAGCAACACGTCTCAAAAAAGTTGAGACAGGTCCATATTTAACACATTGTAGGTTCCCCTCGTCTTTTAATAACACTGTTTCAAGATGCGCCAAATATTTTCAGTTGGTGAAAGGTCTGGACTGCAGGCAGGCTAGTTAAGCACCTGGACTCTTCTATTACGAAGCCATGCTGTTGTCATAGATGCAGTTAAGCGTTGTCCTACTGAAATATGCAAGTCCTTCCCTGAAAAAGATGTAGTCTGGATGGGAACATATGCTGCTCTAAAACCTGGATATATCTTTCAGCATTGATGGAGCCTTTCCAGAGAGCAAGCTACCCATTCCTTATGCACGAATGCACCATCATACCATCAGAGAGGTGAGCTTTTGATAACAAGCCAGAAAGTTCAACCAGACAGTGTTTGGATCATGTTCAGATATGGCTTCTTCTTTGCATGATAGTTTTTTCTTGCATTTTTTGATGGTACAGTGAATTTTGTTTACAGACAATGATTTTTGGAAGTATTCCTGAGCCCATGCAGTGATGAACATCACAGAATTATGCCTGTATTTAATGCAATGCCGTCTGCGGGCCTGAAGATCACAGGCATGCAAAATTGCCTTTCAGCCTTGTCCCTTACACGCAGAGATTTCTCCAGATTCTCAGAATCTTTTGATGATATCATGTACTGTAGATGATGATATGTTTAAAGTCTTTGCAATTTTACGTTGAGGAACATTATTCTGAAATTGTTTGACAAATGAAGAAGGAAGAGACGCGGGAGAACCGCTGCTCCTATGCAGATTACTGAATGGAGTTGGAGCTCAGGTAAGTAATAGGGGGGCTGGGGGGGGGGGGCTGTTGCACACAGAACTTTTTTACCTTCATGCATAGAATGCATAAAGGTAAAAAAACCTTGAGCCTTTACAACTACTTTAACCTAGAACCAAAGCCAAATTTGAGGTCATTCTAAGGCCATTCTACACTATCAAGTGCTTTATGTATATCCAGTGAGATTATCCACTGACCCTCTGTAAATGTACTGGGGTGCTATACATCAGTTGTCAATCTTTCTATGTTTAAATGGGTACGATCTGTTAGGTTTAAGCCCTAACTGGTCTGAATCTACCACAGCATCAATGTATCTATTTACCCAGTTCCCAACTGGGCTATAGGAGAATGATGGCAGAGTGGGACCTCGTCAATCCGGGTGGGTGTCTTATGACGTCGTCCTGGATCGCCACCTTGCATGCGCTTGCGGGGCCGCACTATGGCAAGATCTGTCACTGGCTGTGTCCATAGGACACAAGATCTGTCACTGGCTGTGTCTATAGGGCTGTGTCCATAGGACACAACCAATGACCGGTGTCATTGATACCCTGTATTGAAGTGGTTAAAGCAGAACTCTGGGCAAAAACTTCATTATATGTCCTTGTTGCTGATTTCCTACCCTCACTGAATATGTCATCCATCTTCTGATTCACTCAGTAGTTGCAAATCAAACCGTTAATTCTCTTTGGTTTCCTGTTTGCAAGACTGGTGACTGCTATGCCTCCTATTTCGCAGCCACTGGTCTTGGCACATCCCTTCTGTTGTTGTTTCTCCAGGAAGCAGTGATGTAATTAAGCCCCACTTGCAGTAGTGGGTGGATCGAGACTCATAGACACCTTTTAACATGTACAGGCCTAGTGTACCTGCCCACATTCACTACAATTCCCTGTGGTTGATGGGAAATGTAGTTTCCTTTTACTGCAGAGAGGGAGGAGAGGATATAATGTAATCCCAACTGTTACACCGCCTCCTTGGTGGAGCAGATGCTGTTATCATTTGAATTACAGAGATTAGGTCATGAAAATGCAGTTAGACTTTTCTCCTAAGATAAGTATGGTAAGATGGAATTTTACAAATGTATTAACAGTTTATAGAGTTTTTTTTTATAGGGGCATATAGTAATGGGTGATTTTTTTGCCTGTTCCTGACTTCTTCTTTAACTGAAGGCACAGAGCTAAGATCTCTACTTCTGAAATAAGGAGGCAGATGGGGGCATAAGAATTTTTTGATTCATGTTTCTTTTTAACAGGCAACTGTCCAAAAATGTTTAGTATAGTTGATGATGATTAGCTATATATTATGCCTGGATACAATTAACATGTGGCAAGACCAGTGAGAGAGAACTGGAACAAACGTAAGTTGCTCATAACAACCAATATGGCTTCAAATTTCAGTTGAAACAAGGCATACAATCATAACTTTGATGCACTTTTCTTTATTCCTGTTTTCATGTCAGTTTTACAAGTACTGGCTGATTCTTTATTTCAGGAAAAAATACTTTTACAGACATTATTTTCTTAGCCTTTATAACAGGCTTTATTAGTGTACAGTTTTTACAAACTCTGTAAAATTTTGGATGGTTGGCAAGACAGCCCTGGCTATGAAGCAAAGCAAGAACCCCATCTCCTACGTCTTTCCCCACAAACACTGCCACAAACACTGAGTCAAGATTCTAACCTTGGCTTGTGATAGCTATGCCAGAAACACACTTTCAAAACATTTATAACTGTAATAATTAGCTCACATATGTCATTATATTGTTTTCTATTTGCTGGAAAATGGTGTGCTTGTTTTTTTTTTTATTTGTGTATCCAATATCTCAGATTACATTTACCATACCCTAAAAAGATGCTAAGCAGATTTCTTTAACATTAAACCTATCCCGAAACCTCAATCTAAACTGTGATCAAACCTAGCTTTTTGAACTAAGCTCAATTCCTAAAATTATCCCCAATCCTAAACCCAACTCCAAATTCTAATGGACATATCCTTTAACCTCATCCTGGTTCCTAAATCTAAATCTTAGTCCCATAGCCCAGCTAAACCGTTAGTTTGCATCTGCCGAATATGTTCTAGGTGCATCAGAACAAAATGTTTAATGTGTTTCTTTCCAAAGCAGCCCCACCCAAACCTTTAGCACCACAACCAGCAAAGGTCATGTTCCCTGCTGTTTGGGGAGCGCTGGTTGTGATTCAGTGGGCTGCATGTGGGACCTCTGCAGAAAGATTAATGTTTCTACACAAAAGGCAAGAGTCTTTCTCTGCAGTATTCTGGCAGGGGGAGATTTACCAAAATTGGAGAGTGCAAAGTCTTGTGCATTTCTGCATAGAAACCAATCAGCTTCCAGGTTGTATTGTCAATGTTTAATTGAACAAGCTGAAGTTAGAAGCTGATTGGCTACCATGCACAGCTGGAAAGTTAAATTATAAAAACAGTGCAGCGCTATAAATTCCCTATCCACATAACTTAATACAAGAAAATAAAGACAACGTGGTGCTGTGATTCCATCCAGTATATAGATCCGTCCTATTATGTGAAAAACACACACAACAATCTTCATGCAGGTGCTCCCAATTGTAATGTGAATCTACAGTGACAGGGGTGCCCCCTCACCTTCCTGCCCAGGGGTGTCCCCTCACCTTCCATGCACAGCTACACCAGATTTTGCACTCTCCAGTTCTAGTAAATCAACCCCTAAACTGTTCTTCTCAGACTTTGACTCTGCACGCCTATTGCCACATTGAATGTTCAGTTAGGGTTTAAAATGTATGTAGAGGCATTATTTTGGTTTTAGTTTTTAATAGTGCAGGGGAGCATTATATTATACCCTCCTGTCAAAATCTTTTGCTATCTGTATCTCCACTGGGGACATTTGCCGCTCTGTTTGTCCTGGTGAGTATTGTCACCGAGACAGAAAGTTCAGGGAAATCCCTCAAAAATGTAATTATCTGAGCAAGAGGGCACATTCTGCTCCTTTGCCAGCTCTCTAAGATGGGAATTGAATTCACTTTGGTGAAGTTTCCTCTTATTTATTGTTACTTTTCTAGGTCAGGAGGAAAAGGTGAAATGTTCCTTTTGGACAGCAAAAAAAAAAAAAAAAACTTCATATGGCTTTTAACCCTTTCATACATGAAAAACTAAAACATTTTTGGATTTACAATCTCTTTAATATAATCCAAAATCTGTGATATATTAAACAACGATAATTAATGGCTTAGAGCAGGGGCGGACTGACCATTTGGAAACTCGGGCACTGCCTGAAGTCCCAGGGTCAGTAGGGGGCCCCATGAGATACCCCTGGTACCTTTGTCATAGGCTTTTTTGAGTTTGGGCAAGGACACAGGGGCCCCATGATCCCCTATTGCCCGGGGGCCCATGAGTTGTCAGTCCACCCCTGGCTTAGAGCTTCAGACATAACGCTCATAGCACTGCCCACCCCTCCCCCCCTCCACATAATACTCTTTGTAACCCTGCCATCAATCCCTACAGCAATCCTCCAACCCTTGCACTACCCTGCCTCATGAAGGCTTCAAGGATAAATTCACCGTTTGTAACATACAGTATTACATCCATATTCTGGGTGTAACATGTTACAATCAGACGGGCTCCCATTCCCTCCCCACTTTGACAGTTAGCAGGGGATCTCCCCCTGCGTGTGCCCAGCCCTTGCGTCACTCATTCACAGTGTTCTCTGAATGAAAAACTGGTCCCAACAACCTTAGCGCCTGTCAGCTTACAGTCCTCAATGAACTACCACAACACTGTGGAGCGCCGTGGTAGTTCATTCATTCTTCCTGTCAATATATCTGCTTGCTCATACAACCAGTACATCCCGTACGAGCAAGCAGATATAGATATGCTGAGATCTACTGATTGCTGGTGTAATGCTTTACAGATTCCTGGAGACAAGTATAAATGCACATTTTTTTACCTGCAAAAAAATGTACATTTTATTATTTTTTACTAAAAGGTGAATTTATCCTTTAACCCTTTGCCTGCGTGCTCTCCTATCCTGTGCTGAGATCTTGTTAGTTGGAGAAAACGCCTTATTAGGTGAAAGATGCTTGATATTCAGTAAATCTAACTTTTAATGTTAACAGAAACCAAATTCACTGAACCCAAACCTCAACCTGATACCTTTAATAGAACATTACACTTCAAGGTTAACCATAATCCATTTGCTGATAATAGTTCCGATAATATTGAAAATGTGCCACAGCAAAAATATGCCATAATATAGCAACAGCTGATCTACAAGACCATTGGGAAAGAATCATCTGTATGTATAAATGTCTTACTGCAGCAATTTGTTCACATTTTAAATCTTCTTCTGAAAGACGTTTTGTGCTTCATAGATCAAATTGATTGGTTTGCAGTCTCTTCATATCACAGATATATTGTGCAATTTGATTGGTTTTAGCTATAGATACTATTCCTGTGTTTTTTTTTTTTTCTCTGTACTTTGAAAGAACATTGGATGCTTTGCCATTCTGTTTTCTATTCATGATTATAGTGAAAAATGAATTCCTGAAGACTTGACTTTTCAATAGAAAGCCACTAGAATTTCAGGCAAAAAAATAAGCAATGGATTTTACCTTTGCACTTCATAAATCAAAATGTAACATTTTGGATTTAGATGTCCTTTAAAGATCTGTAATTTAATAAATCTCTTAGCCACCTTATGTGAAATTAATCACAATGTTTTCTTTCCTGACTGAGAGTATGAAGCTTTCTCATAATGCTGCAATTTACTCTGTTAGCGCTGGAAGGGAATCTTCAACTCATATGAAAAATGTCAACTTTATGCAGAACGAGAAACCAGATAAATATGTGAAATTAGGAGAGATTTCTTTTTAAAGGGACCCTTTACTTAGAGAAAAGTGTAGGCTACCAGTTTCTGGCTTCCTTCTGAAAGTGCTTCTTGCTTGGCTGCCTCTGGCTTTAATACTTTTGAGTCACTGAGCAGGATTTCAGAACTCCCATTTACACTAGTCCTTGCATAAATGTACAAATTGAAGGGTCGTTCTAAGTGAATAGCACTGCAACGTGGATTGTGTGTTACTGTGCATTACAGTAATGTGTTTCTCTTATCTATTTAGGGTCGCAACATTAATGATAATAAGCAACTTCGGGTTATACTGCCACCTATAAGAAAAATGGACACCAGACTTGTAGATATCTGAAAGTAGTTTTAAACTCGCTGCATTTTTTTTTTAGTTTAACACAATGAACACAAAAGAAATATCCCCCAGTAAAATTCTTAGCCCATCACCAGAATTTTATAACTTTCATGCTGCTGGCTCCTGCTCTCTCTGTGCTGCTTCCCTGAACTTCTGGTCTTCATAGCAAAGACTTAATAATGGACAGTGCAGTCTAGAGTCAATCTGTTAACTTGGAGATGGTAGGACCAGTGGTGTATTTAGGTTTTGTGCTGCCCTAGGCAACACAAAAATTGGCTCCCCCACCCACCCATGGAGAGATCCTGACACTGACCAACCCTAGCCCCACCCTAGAGAGCCTTCCACTACCACCGCCCCGTACACACTGGCAACCCCCAACCCACCTCAGTGACAGAGAAGACACTTACCTTCACAGCTGTGGACATCCCTGGGAACAAGAGTCAGGCCTTGTATACATCATCAAGCAGCCTCTCTCAGATCCCACCTGGTTACCATGCTGCGTGTGTCCTTTCTTCCATGCCTTCTTACGGGGGGCAGGGGGAAGTAATGCCACCCTGAAAAATGCGGCTGCCCCCCCCCTGAAAAGTGCTGCTGCCCCCTGAAAAAATGCCGTCCTAGGCAAATGCCTTGTGGTAAATACGCCCCTGGGTAGGGGGCAGGAGGAAGGAGGAGTAGGGGAGTGCCTTGCCATTCTAGGCTACAGGGCTGTGTGTTTTTAATATTACTTGAAGGCCAGCCCTCTTAAGCCTATGAATCCTCCCATCTCACGTCAGCTCAGTTACGCTTGGTGTCCTGAGGAGATTGTATATTTTTTTTTCTGCTGTAATTTTCCCCTTGAATTGGAAGATTTTTCTATCAAAAGCAACTGGTAGCTGGATATTGGAAATCCTAAAAGTCTCTCAACTTAGTCAACAATATTCCTAGGTTGCTTATTATCATCAAAGCTGTGTCCCTCAATGGACGATATGGAGAATAGGATTTTTGCACTCACCGTGAAAACCTTTTCTTTGAATCCTTTGAGGGCCAAAGCTTCATCCCTCATAAACTATAAATTTTCTCTTTGGCCTCGAAGGGGCTGGTCTTAAGTTTTCTTTGTGGGTGATGTCCACTTCTCCTGTAAACAGTAGTATAACCTTAGGGGTTGCTTATTATTTTCAAATTTTGTTCTTCAATGTATTCTAAGTAAAAGGTTTATGATGAGTACCAAAATCCTATTTTTACAGAGTGTCATTGTAAAGCAGTAGTGTTGTGTCTGCCATAATCTACATGGAAAGTAATTAATCCTTTACATCAGGATGACAGATAAAATGTTTTCTTATTTGTAAATGAACGGCGCAGAAGTAGCAGAACCAGTACTTTTTAGTACAATTTTCATTGATTTTTTTTTTCCAGGATGCTTTCGTTGCTGATTTGCTTTTGAAAGAGCTGCTGTTTTTATACTTTTTTTTTTTTCTTTTTTTTACTATTTAAAGTCATTAGGCTATTGAAAGAATCTGCCTGTGAGGTATCGGCAAGCAAATCAAGATGATGTACCATGTTGGCTAGGAATTAATACGCAAGCACTGTAGATAAGGAAAACAGTGTTGTCAAAGTGACACAAAAGTGGCAAAGTAAAAGCTGAAATAGCTTTGTATTTTTGAGGATGAATTTTATTATTGAACAACTACAGTGCTTTCGGTCAATCCAAAATGTTAATAAACCTCAAACCTTAATATTTAAGAAAGTAAAAGTGAGGTTTTGGCTTTCTCAGGAGAATATCTATGTGTGCGCAATTATTGGACACCTATTAGTGTGCAGTATTATGCAACTAAATGAAAAATGTCTGCATCGAAAATGCATGCACAGTGTTTTCCATGTATTCTAATGACCCTAGTTCACACCAGTGCCATTAGTTCCAGTCAGTTTTCTGTGCAGAAAAAAAGTAGAACATGCTGTTTTTTTTTGCACAGAACCATACTGGAACATAGAAAACTTTACTGGAACAGAGTGCAGTGTGAATTGTAAGCAAAAACGTATCTGGAATGCATCCGAAGTGCGTTTTTTGTGGTGTGAACTGGCCCTTAAAGTAAGAATAATAAACAAACTCAATTTACAAATAAATATTTCTGACATTTCATAAAAACAAAAAAAAAATCAGTGACCAATTTAGCCACTCTTCTTTTCAACAGTCACAAGCCTTCCGTTCATGGAGTCTGTTAGGTTTTTGATCTGTTGACGATCAATTCTATGTGCAGCAGCAACCACAGCCTACCAGATACTGTTCAGAGAGGTGTACTGTTTTCCTTCAAAGTAAATCTCCCATTTAAGAAGAGCTCACAAGTTCTCAAAAAGGTCAGGTGTCATTATTCTTTCATCTTTAAGGCCTTTACTGGCTAGACACACAGTGTAGTACTTTAATGCATGTGATGCAGCATTGTCCTGCATTGTAAATAGCATGGTCTTCTTAAAAGATGTAAACCTTTTCCTGTATCACTGCTTGAAGAAAGTGTCTTCTAAAAACTGGCAGTAGGTTTGGGGGTTGATTTTAAGTCCATCCTCAACCCGAAAGGGTCCAGCTAGCTCATCTTTAATAATACCAGCGCATACCTGTACCTCACCTCCACCTTGCTGGCATCTGAGTTGAAGTGGAGTTCTGTGCCCGTTACTGATCCAGCCTCAGCCCATCCATCTGGTCTATCATGAATCACTCTCATCTCATCAGTCCACAAAGCCTTCCTTACCCTGGCCATGTCTCTGAGCACTGAACACCTTGTACCTCTAGGCACTCCAGGTAGGTTGCAGTTCTGGAATATGACAACACTGGAGAATAATTTGTTCCTGGAAGCTTCATGTTTGATTCTTCTCAGTTAGTTAAGTTGCGTCTTTTTTTTTTTTTTTTCTCAGCGCGTTTCTTGCGACCCTGTTGAACATTTGCAACAAAACATTTGATGATTCTGTAACCATGCTCCAATATCTTAGCAATTTCAAGAGTGCTGCATCCCATTGAAAGACGTTTCACAATTTTTGACTTTTCAGAGTCAGTTAAATATTTTTTGGCCCATTTTGGCTGAGGAAAAGAAGCTGACTAATATTTACGCACACCTTGATATAAGGTGTTGCTCTCCTTAGGCCACACCCTCCCTCATTACACAAATACATATCACCTGATACGCTTAACTCCAATAAGCATTCAAGTTTATACAGCTTGAAGTTGGACAATATGCATAAAAATTATGATTTGGTCAAAATACTCACTTGCCTAATAATTGTACACACAGAGTGTGTGTATATATATTTATTATACACACAGCATATTCTGAACAAAAGGTACTGTATACATAAAATGTAAGTAGGATAGTAGAATTAGACACATAAATAGATAAACAAGAAATGGGCAAGCTTCAGGGGGGCAGTCAATTTAGCAAAAGGAATGAAAGTGGTTATACTGAATGAACTTTTCACATTTACATGAGAAAGATATATTTGGAAGTATAAAGCAATTAAAATGTTTATTACACTAGAAGATGACTTAAACTTGGGTACAGGATCAATGACACAAAATTTAGCCTTACTACAGTGCCCTCAGGGGCGGACTGACCATTTGGAAACTGGCACTGCCCAAGGGCCCGGGGTCAGTAGGGGGCCCCATGAGGTGCCCCTGGTACCTTTTTCATAGGCTTTTTTAAGTTTGGGCAAGGACACAGGGGCCCCATGAT
Source organism: Staurois parvus (assembly GCF_062004578.1). NCBI lineage: Eukaryota > Metazoa > Chordata > Amphibia > Anura > Ranidae > Staurois > Staurois parvus. The sequence goes on along the minus strand of NW_028318388.1, from coordinate 1,688,779 downwards.
CCCCTATTGCCCGGGGGCCCCATGAGTTGTCAGTCCGCCCCTGAGTGCCCTCTAAGTTGCCCTTTAAAGATTGCCAGTTTGTTTACATATTTACACATAATCTTTCACTATCATATTTACATTTGATCAGTATGTAATGGGAAGAATTTACTAAAACTACAGCAGTTGTGCTTAGCAGCCAATTTGCTTTTAGCCTCAGATTGTTCAATTAGGCATTGAAAATGAAAGCTAGAAGCTGATTGGTTGCCATGGACAGCTACTCCATAATGTGCGAGCTCCAGTCTTAGTAAATTCCCCTCAATGCCTTTTGATCAGAGTCTGTAATAAAGTGATATTAAACCCATAAACAAAAGTATAATATATAGCAGCTTAGAAATCAGTAGATGTGGGGAATGTTGTTAGTTTTGTTTTGTAGACTCTTTTCCCTGTTTTCACCTGGTGATCTGGTCATTAACAAACTTCCTATATTAAAATGCCTACACATTGGATAGAGGAGCATCAGAGACTCCTTTGGACAACTGCATTTAAGTCTGGGGAGAGGGGAGTGGTAGATGCACTAGCAGATTTAGATACATTAACAAACTGAATCCAAACTCCAGCTCATACTTTATACGCAGTTACAGCAACTGTTTTGTTCCTTTTGGGATAAAGGTTTTACAGAAACCCTCAACCTTCTAACTGCTACATCCTTAGGACAGCTTGTTCTGGTAGGATCACTAGGAAAAAATGAAGGACAGAAAGCCTAAAAAAGAAAACGAATGCAGCCACCATATCAAAGAATTGGTAAGGGGCAATTAAAAAGTTTGCTTTTGGGTATTCTACTTCTTTAACACATATTATTGTTTTTATGAATTTTAAATAAAAGTAAACCAAGGCTAGCCTTTAGAAACTCATTGTCTTAAGTGGATGTTTAAGGCCAGCAAGGTGCCAGTTTGTAGGCCACCATTGTGCGTTCTTGTCAGTTGGCTAGCAGTAGTGCGAGGAGATGAATCTCACAAGATGAATCTCACAGTCACACTTTATTGTACACTTGTTTGTGCTGCTCAGTGCAAGCAGACAATATTACTTTTTCAGTGCAATGGGAAAAATGAAACAGGGAGCCCATGTGGAACTATTGACATGGCAGACTTTTACTCCTGAAGCTCAGTAGAAGTACCTCTTTAAAAGTGTGGATTTCATTTCCTTTGTTTCTTGCTCGGCTCATGGCAAGATAAATATCGTTCATTCTTGGATAAAACATGCCAGACCTTTTTTTTTGTGCTTGAGAAGTATTGAAGCATAACATCCGATTTTTGTTTTTCTCAAATAGAGCAGGAGGTTTTATCTACCATTGATGTTCATTTGGAGTTTTCATGCAATGCAAATCTGAGTCACAAGCCTTGGGAAATTTTGGCTCAACATGACACAGTGGGTATAAGATTCTTGTTAACATCTCATTAGGACTCTGAGCAATGCAGCTTCATTTAATATGTAGAGCGAGAGCTGCTAAATTCTTTTGTTGATGGGAAAAATCTGTTATGGGCCCAGGGATTCTTAGCTGGATCCTGGTTTAAAACACAGAACTATAAAGTGACTTGGTGAAAACTTGATGTTACAAAAACATCAAGAGCTGCATTTTAGAAAATAACACAACTGGCGGTTTGTTGCTTTAAAAAGGAATTCCATAGTAAATAATTATGCTTAATCTACCATGCTGTAATGTGTGATGAACCACTTGAAGTCCTGGCCTTTTCTGACACTTTTTTTTTTTTACATGTAAAAATCTGTATTTTTTGTTAGAAAATAACTTAGAAAAATATATATATTTATTTATTTTTTTATCTAAAAAGACTTTATTTGAAAATAAACATCAAATACAGATATGGTACAACTTTCAAGTATGGTGTTAACATAAAGGGGAACAAAAGAGGATAGGGAAAAGGTCATTTAGCAGACAACCATTGCTAGGGTAGTATAATCATGTACAAGGGGGTTCAACTATAGTATATTGTGGGTTGGAGCATTTTATCGGCATATGTTTAGAAGTGACTAGTAGGGCTTGTAGCTACTCTGTCCCAGAGTAGGGGAAGACTATACTTTGATGTGAGTGGAGGGATCTATTGCAACGGGGTGTTAAAGTTGCTATCTGCACTCTGGCCAATGTTGTCCTCCAATAGATGTGCTAGTCTGGTAGTCAAGTAACTCACGGGGGTGGGGAGAGGGGAATATAGGGAGAAAGAAGATAAAAGGGGGGGAAGGGGATTGGGGAAGGCAAGGTGGGGTAGGGGTGTAGGAGGTAAAAGGACAAGAAGATAGAAAAAGGTGGGGGCAGAAGAACAAAGTGGTGTAGATAATCCCACAGAGGTTTTTCAGTGTGGTAGGAAGGTGGATAGGGGTTAAGAAGATCTCCATTGGGTTGGGCTATCCCTTACCCTACCCCCGTTTCCGAAGTAGCTCAGGCAATCAGGTGGAGACTTGCACATGGGGAGATAATGAGATGTGAGGAAGAGAATTTGCACTTTCATTCAGGTGGTAGGATATTTGGGATTCTGAGTGGGAACGTGTCAGGTTATCCGATCATACCAACTGGGGTGTGTAGTTAGGATGCTTCAGCCATTATCTCGCCAAAGGCCTCAATTGTCTGCAAACTGAAGCCAGCAAGCCCAAGTTTTTGTAAATTTGGATGGGGACTCCTCGGCAATATGTATTAGTTCCTCCAACTCCTCAATTTTATTTACATGTGCAATCCATTCAGTGAGGGAAAGTATTCGGGGGGTTCCCCAGTGTATTGGTATGTAGGCCTTGGCTGCGTTGACCAAGTGCATTGCCAGCAATTTGTGGTACATCCTAGAAGGGGGTGTGGGATAGTGTAGCAAGTGTGGAGCTGAAAAGTAGTCTAGAGAATCAGATGTCAGATGGCGAACAGTAGAATGAACATTAGACCCGAAAGGCTGGAGCACTGGGAATTCCCACCAAATGTGCAGAAGTGTGCCTATCTCCTGATGGCATGTCCAACATCTGTCGGAAAGGGCTGGGTCATATTTATGCATAAGAGTCGGGGTCCTGTACCATCTAGACAAGAGTTTGTAGTTAGTTTCCTAGGGGTTGCAACATTTACTGAACCTTTGTGTGCATCTTGGAAAATTTGTTCCCAATCTTCGGGAGAAATGTCAATTTGTAAGTTTCAAGAGCAAGTAGCACACGCTTTCCCCAAGCCTGATTGTATGTGTGCATCTAGGAGGGAGTGTACTGGGATATGACATGTTGTTGGGAGGCTTTCGAGCATATGTTTTCAAACACTGTAAGGGTTCGAGACATGTTTGCTGTAGAGTTTGGAGATTTGAAAAAGTGACGAAGCCAGAGGTATGTCCAGGGTGTAAGGTGCACATCGGGCCATTGTGAAACCAGATGTTCCCAATCCATCAATACTCCTGTATGGAAGAAGTGATGAGCCCGTAGGACCACATTTGGTTCTATACTTGATAAAAATAGGGAACACATCCCTGGTAAGAAGTCAGGGTTCATCTGAATAGGTATAATGGAACCCAGGATTGAAGAGATTTAATTTTTTTTACACTATTCATGAAAGCTAAGGATGGTTGGTCTTATGTGGTTTTTGAAGAGTACTTGAGAGGTGTTTAATGGCGAGCCATGGGAGAGCTTGCAGGGGTAAATCTGAGAAGGAAGCCTCTAGGTGAACCCAATCTTTTATCTTGTGGTGTGTGCTAGTCAACTATTCTGGAAATGTGGCATGCCCAATAGCATGTTCTGAGATTTGGCAGGCCTATCCCCCCTTCCTGTTTAAGTAGAGTTAGTTGACTATAGCTGATGTGTGGGCTTTTTCAGTGCCATAAGAACTGTGTACAAATCTTTTGGTAATCATTCAAGAATGTTTGAGGTAGCTCAACTGGTACAGCTTGAAGGATATATAATAAGCGTGGAAGTACATTCATTTTATGAATTGCCACTCTAACGACCCAAGAGAACTGCTCATCCCTTCTGGTTTCTTACATCATAGACATGGTCAGAGCCGATCAGCTCTATGGTCAGCTGGCGGAACTGCCGGCTGCGCTCTTGGGTTCCCTGAGGGACGGGGGAGCCCGAGAGAGCCGCAGAAGGTGGTGGGAGGGGGATGTCCTCTACCGCTTCTTGTAAAAGCAATCTAGTAGTTAAATAGCCGCTACTTGTATACTTTTTGATATATAAATTGCCAAGATGATGTGAGGAACGCAGAGCAGTGAATGAGTACGTTGAGCTGTTTCTGTGATTCAATCTGAGCGGCAAAAAAAAAAAAATAAATAAATCATCCCGGTATAACCACTCAGAGTTCAGCAGCATACATGTATGTCGCTGGTCTGCAAGCGGTTAATTAAAGCTCATCTGTGGGAAATCCTTTGCAGTGGAGCTGCAGCCACACTGTGAAGGTTAACTGCTTGTTTATGTCTAGAGGACTGTGAGCAGAAGTTTTACTTACTTGATCTCCTTACCTGAGATTTCCCGAGCAGCTGGTGCTCTCCTCTTCTCTCCTATGCATTGCAGTGGAATGTTCCTCTGTATCCTTAGATCCAATGCAGGGCTAAAGGCTCTGCATTGGTCTTAATGATGTCAGAGAACTTGTGACCACCAGAGCATAGGAGAGAATAGGCTCCTTCGGGTCTGGTTTTATAGCCTGGTGGGAGTAGAGTATTGGATAAGTAAAAGTGCATTTTCTGGTCCCCTAGACCTAAACAAGCATTTCACCCTTGTGGTGTGAGGGCGACCTCACGGCCAAGGAGCATTTTTATTTTTCCCAGAGTTCAATATGCCTATGAGACTTCAAAATCGTCTAGTTTTCTAGTTGTCATGCCTGTTTCTTTAGCTTTAGTACTTTGAGTCTCTGACCCTTGACCGCAAATTCAGACCAATTATTCTAATTTTCCAGTTGCTTATAACAGTCCACAGTTTCAGAAAGTATTGAATCTGGAGAACAAGTATGGCAGCCAGCATTTTCAAAATGAGTTTACCAGTGGCATCCTTTAGTATTGTCCTGGCAGGATAGTTTTTTTTTTTGTCTTTTTTTTGCAGATCACAGAGAAAAATAAACTCTGCATTTTGTAAAAGGTATAATTTTGTTGCATGCAGCATTTACAGTATATATACATCTTCTGCCTCATGGCAGTTTATTTTAGGTACTTATATAGCGTCAACAATTTATGCACTTTACATCCATATTGTAAATTCACATCAGTCCCTGCCCTCAAGGAGCTTACAATCTATGGTTCCAAACTCACATTCACAAATACACATACTAGGACTAGTTTAGACAGAAGCCCGGTAATCTACCAGCATGTCTTTGGAGTGAGGGAGGAAATTTGATGACTCGGGGAAAACCCACGCAGGTAAAAGGAAAACATGCAAATTCCAGACAGGTAGTGCCATGGTCGGGATTCGAACCAACGGTGAGAGGTTGCAAACCTATACAATGCACTATTGACTAGCAATACTAATACAAAATCAAGGTTCCACGATTCATTAGGTCCTCCTTGATCTGTAAGTGCTAGTTAAAAACACATATAGGAGAACTCCATCACCAGCAAAAGTGAAAAATACTTGCCTTACTTACACAACTACTAATATACTTATACCATTGCTTCCACCGACATCAGCTAGGCAATGGTGACCTCAAAGAGCCTCACACAGGATCCTGGGAAAGCTGAGGATCCTAAATCTTGTGAGAATGCTTTCCAGCACAGTCAGCTGTAGGTTATTTTAAAACAACAGATTTTATATAAGGCTAACTCCTCTTATATGAACAGTCAGTAACCCGAGATGCTAATCCCATCCCCTGATAAACAGAGGAACGCTAGAGGGAGCTTTTTTACACCTAAAATACCAAAACATGGTACAGCAAGCAAGTAAAAATATGAAAATAATGTAAAAACTACCAACAGGTAAATGTTTCATTAATAATTAAGGTGCACATATTGGAAATTTGTAACAATGTATGTTCTACATAATTGTAGAGGGCATTTTGAACTGTTTGAAAACCACCCAGTAGGGTTTGGTAGAACCCGTAATTCTCATTTAATGAATGCACTTTTAAACTTGGAGAAGATATGTCTTTGGTTTATTGACTCTCTAATTTAATCGTACAGCAAGTCTTAACTTTAGTTGGTTGAACAGTGAAGTGTCTGTAAATGAAACCTTTGGTCAATTGTCTAAAGTGAGACATAGCATTGATTTCATGCACCAGCAGTTACAGAGTCAGTAAGAGTTGGTATTTACATACCTGTACATCATGATCACTAGGACAGACTAATC
>NW_028318388.1:1205000-1210000 GCF_062004578.1 Staurois parvus | reverse complement strand
AATGTACCCATTGCTCGGACACTGTTGAAGGCTGGAGCCAAGGAAAGCCCCCACTGTAAGTAAGCTAAAAAAACTCTGAAGGGTACAAATATTTAGCATTAGACTTTAGGACATCTGGTTCGGACATAACAAGCTGGTTATTATAGAGCTGCTAATAACAGTCATTATAAACCTATTTTGTACACCGTAAGATTAAGAATAGAACCGATAAAGTGGGACTTTTGAGGCACAACATTATACAGTAAAATTCCATTTTATTATATCCATATACAAAAAATAAATCCTATTACAACGTCAATTCCTCTAAAAATGTTGCAACAGTTTAGCACAATAAAATACATATTTCACTCATAGGATGCATCAAGTTCACAAAGTGATATATCAGAAGCTGGCCCGACACATTTCTTGGACAAAGTCCACTTCTTCAGGAGCCAATCTATACATCAAAATTGTAGAAAATAGTATTCATACAGGTTAATATAATAATCTAAATTCAATCAAGAATAGCTAACTAACAACCCATTGAATAATTCTAAAGGATTGATCTATCACACCCAAGGGGGAGGGGGGGGGGGGGAGTTGGGGAAAAAAAGGGGAAGGAAGGGCGAGTGAGTGGCGGAACAAGGACCAGGCACCCAGTGAAAAACACATAGCTGGGTACTGGAGAATTGGAGAATAGGGGCTCAGATTAGCTATGGCTGCTATATGGGCAGTTTGTGGACGCTATCTCAGATATTGAATTGTCATTAACCTCTTTTGAATGGTATAGGTGTGGAAGGACTATTATTAATTATATAATATATTTTTCTTCTTTTTTTTTTGAGGGGGGGGGGGGCTGTGGTGCCCAGCTATGGGGTTTTTCACTGGGTGCCTTGTCCCGCCCCTCACTCCCCTGTCCTGCCTTTTCTTCCATCTTTTCCCCTTTTTTTTCATTCTTACTGTCTGTATGCTGCAAGATTGCATCAGGGACCATCACCCATCACTGACCTGTTCCTAGTAAAGCATCACTTGTTATTCCCTCTTTCCATTTTTGTTTGTTTGCAAGAATGCATCATAATATTTTTCACATAGAAAAAGAGAGAATTCTACTCTGCAACCTGCTAGCAAAGTAAAGACTTTTTTTCTACTCATGCTTTGGCTGCTTTCTAAAGAAATGAAATGCCTGCTACACACGGTAAGTCCGAGGAGATCAGATATAGTGAATGCAGGGTCCGGGGGGACCAGATGTAGTGAATGCAGGGTCCAGGGGGGACCAGATGTAGTGAATGCAGGGTCCGGGGGGACCAGATGTAGTGAATGCAGGGTCCGGGGGGACCAGATGTAGTGAATGCAGGGTCCGGGGGGACCAGATGTAGTGAATGCAGGGTCCGGGGAGACCAGATGTAGTGAATGCAGGGTCCGGGGAGACCAGATGTAGTGAATGCAGGGTCTGGGGAGACCAGATGTAGTGAATGCAGGGTCCGGGGGGACCAGATGTAGTGAATGCAGGGTCCGGGGAGACCGGCTGTAGTGAATGCAGGGTCCGGGGAGACCGGCTGTAGTGAATGCAGGGTCCGGGGAGACCGGCTGTAGTGAATGCAGGGTCCGGGGAGACCGGCTGTAGTGAATGCAGGGTCCGGGGAGACCGGCTGTAGTGAATGCAGGGTCCGGGGAGACCGGCTGTAGTGAATGCAGGGTCCGGGGAGACCGGCTGTAGTGAATGCAGGGTCCGGGGAGACCGGCTGTAGTGAATGCAGGGTCCGGGGAGACCGGCTGTAGTGAATGCAGGGTCCGGGGAGACCGGCTGTAGGGAATGCAGGGTCCGGGGAGACCGGCTGTAGGGAATGCAGGGTCCGGGGAGACTAGATATAGTGAATGCAGGGTCCGGGGAGACCAGATGTAGTGAATGCAGGGTCCGGGGAGACCAGATGTAGTGAATGCAGGGTCCGGGGAGACCAGATGTAGTGAATGCAGGGTCCGGGGGACCGGCTGTAGTGAATGCAGGGTCCGGGGGGACCGGCTGTAGTGAATGCAGGGTCTGGGGAGACCAGATATAGTGAATGCAGGGTCCGGGGAGACCGGCTTTAGTGAATGCAGGGTCCGGGGAGACCGGATATAGGGAATGCAGGGTCCTGGGTTTAGTAACACTTTAAATTGTTAATCATTTGCAACAAAGATAGGGAAACGTTATAACTGTCCTTTATCAGGTTTAGCAGCTTTTCCAAAAACAAAATGCTTCTCCTTTTTATTCTTTTTAATGTGACACATTTTTCTTTCATCTAGTTTTCTTATTTTGATTGTGGAGATATACATGTACATTTTTGTATATGCTCCCTCTAGTGGGAATGAATGTCATTAGCATTTCTATTTGAAGCAAGCTACAGCCGTTTTAAGTAAAAAAAAAAAAAAAAATACGCCAAGTAAACAATATACATTGCAAGGATTTAAGCAAGCCATATTGCAGATCGATATTTGCTTCTGTTCTTTATCTAATGTAGGCCTGACCATGTTCTTCCTCAGCCTGATGCTAACTGGATGCATCTTCTCAGTAAAAGTGATGTAAAGAAAAGGAGCAACATCTGCATTTAGTTTTAGGGACCCTGTGAAGGTATCTCACCAAAAACGGAACCCCTGTCACAGGTTTTGTCAGGAATTTCACTTGAAGTCTCCAGGGAAAAGTAATGAGTGAGTCGCATATGCTTTCTGTGGTTCTCCCTACAGAGTACCACTGCTATGGTTGCAAAGAGGTGAAATTTGACTTTTCAGCATTGTTAAAAAAAAAAAATTAACTTGGCTGCAGATTAACTCCTTAAAGTTGTCGCAATATTTGTCAGTTTTTTATGTCGCACGATATTCAAGCAGGGGTTTTTCAAACACAGATTAAATTTAAAAAAACACTAACCACTTAGTGATGGAGGGCAAAACAAAAATTAATGTCTGAACACAATTTTGCAACTTTGACATGTGTTTGTAAAACTATACATACCATTGAAACTATGTTGTGCATCCAGGTGGATTATTCCTTGTTTCAGGACAAATTTGGCTTTCATTTGGTTGTAAATGGTAACCAATATCTCCTGGGGTTTTTTTTTTGTTTTATTATCAAAGGAAAACTGGCCCAAAATAGTAAAAAAACAAAAAAAAAATTTAGCTGTATATTTCTTGCTATTACCATAATTTACCACGAAAGAACCCAATATAAATTCTCCTGCTTCTGATGATCACAGTGATACCGCATATGTGTATGTTGTTGTTTGTACCCGTAGTACGGCTCAGAAACAAGTGTGCATTTTGCTTTTTTTTATCCTGCCTAGAACACACTGCCTGACACTAATTTCAATAAATGATTTTTCTTTTAAATCCTACCCAAAATATACTGACCCTGACCTTTGACCCTACCACTAACCCTGGCACTGACTTAGATCTAACCTTAATCTATTTTTTTTTTTTTTTTTTTTGTGCTCACTTTTGTTTGTTCACATCTTCCTCTCCTGCAAAGAGGGAGATATACAATGTATCTCTTTTCCATTCAGAAGAGGAAGTAAACACATGGGTTGGACTGCAGAGTGACTGATCACTGTCATAGCCAATCAGAGGCTAGCACAGTGATTAGGTGACCCAAAACTGGGAGTTCCAGGTTCCGTTCGTTAGTATGGGACCCAGGGCTCCCGGTGAGAGCCCATTCTCTGTGCTGGGAGTGTGGTGTGTGGCTCCCAGCACAAAGACAGGTACGCAGATATGCGGCCCCATGAAAAAAAGCCCAGTTTTGTGAGGCCGGGTTATTTAAAATTGTATATCAATTATATATTATATCATTTATTATTTCTTTTATTTTTTTGTGGTGTTTAAAGGACTTATTCACATGGATACAAAGGCCCATACAGCTTGTGTTTATGCAGGCAGACTTGACATGTGTTCCATGCAGCCATGGTCTGCAGCCTGTTAAAAATCAATAACCGGAGAGACTGTACAGATCATCCCGCACATCTGATCATCTACATCCCTACAGGGACAAATGCACATCCTTGGACGCAGTCTGTTCTCATCCAGGTAAAGAAGCATGAGCAAATGAATGCTGTAACTCCTGCGCTGGACGATGAGCTCCACAATGTCAGTAACCCCACATGGAGAACTTTTTGGGAATGCAAGCCTTGCTGCCCTCAACAGACCAGGGAAATCCAAAGGGGCTGTGTGCAAAGAAACAAACAGAGGACGCATGGGCCTAGTGCATTACCTTCTAAAGATGAGATTTATTGAATAAAAAGTAGTATACTCACAAACTGGTGGACTGACAACTCATGGGGCCCCCGGGCAATAGGGGATCATGGGGACCCTGTGTCCTTGCCCAAACTCAAAAGAGCTTATGAAAAAGGTACCAGGGGCATCTCATGGGGCCCCCTACTGACCCCGGGCCCTCGGGCAGTGCCCAAGTTTCCAAATGGTCAGTCCGCCCCTGCTCACAAAAGGATAAAATCAAAGGCACATCACAAAAAAGACAGCATGGTCATTTCAAGGAAGAACCTCTTCCTCAGGGCTCTGTGGAAGAGGTTCTGCCTCGAAACGCATCAGCCATTTGGAGGCCTACAGTCCCCCAACAGCCCCACCATCTAGGGAGATTGGACCATGCTGTCTTTTTTGTGATGTGCCTTTTGATTTTATTATTTTGTTAGTATACTACTTTTTAATTCCATAAAACTTATTTTTAGTAGGTAATGCACTAGGCTCATGTGCCCTCTGTTTCTTTGCACACTGTTCTCATCTAGGGCTGAGTCCATCCCTGTATGGACCTAAATGTGGGAAAATTAGCTGCTCCTGTTATTGATTTCTAACAGGCTGCTAGCCACGGCTTCACAGAACGCCTGCATAACATACGCTATACGGGCCTCTGCACCTGTGTGAATGAGCCCTATAGACTGCTACAATCCGTAGCCATATGGTTGTTGCTAGTAAGCAGACCTGAAGAGGGAGAAGCAATGAAGACCATTGACTGTGTAATCCTGCTAGTAGGAAGAAGAGCCTGC
>NW_028318387.1:220000-247500 GCF_062004578.1 Staurois parvus | reverse complement strand
GATTAGATCAGAATAGAATAAAATATTATTATTATTATACAGTGTTTATATAGCGCTGTACATTATAGTGGGGGACAGAACATGAGACAATACAGTAACAATACAATACACAAGAAGTTCAAGGGCCGTGCTCTTTGGAGCTTACAATCTAGGAGGGGGGGGGGGGTAGTGGTACAGGAGGAAGTGGCTGTGGGGGATGGAGTGGTAGGAGGAGTGGAGGAGATCGGCTGTTAGGTGAGGGTGGGGTAGGCTTCCCTGAAGAGATGGGTTTTCAGGGTGCACCTAAAGGTGAGGAGGGTAGGTGACAGTCTGATGGATTGGGGTAGTGAGTTCCAGAGGATGGGGGAAGTCCTGGAGAAGTCCTGCAGTCGGACGTGGGAGGAGGAGACCAGGGAGCTAGAAAGTAGGAGGTCTTGTGAGGAGCGAAGATTGCGGGTTGGGTGGTATTTGGGTATCAGGTCGGTGAGGTAGATTGGGGCAGCGTTATGAATGGCTTTGTATGTCTGTGTTAGTAGCTTGAATTTTATCTGTTGGGCAATCGGGAGCCAGTGGAGGGAATGACAGAGGGGGGTGGAGCCAGTGGAGGGAATGACAGAGGGGGGTGAAGCCCAGTGGAGGGAATGACAGAGGGGGGTGGAGCCAGTGGAGGGAATGACAGAGGGGGGTGAAGCCCAGTAGAGGGAATGACAGAGGGGGGTGAAGCCCAGTAGAGGGAATGACAGAGGGGGTGGCAGAAGCGGAGCAGTTGGTAAAGTGGATGAGTCTGGCCGCTGAGTTCAGGATAGACTGAAGCGGGGATAGCCTGTGTTGAGGTAGGCCGGTGAGGAGGGAGTTGCAGTAGTCCAGACATGAGATAATAAGGGAGTGAACGAGTTGTTTAGTAGTGTCTGGGGTTAGGAACGTACGTATTTTGGAGATGTTGCGGAGATGGAGCCTGCATGAGTATGCCAACGATTGGACATGAAATAGAAATAATTTAGCCATCTTCCGAATTTCGAAAAGAGTAGAATACAATAAAACAGAATAGAATAGAAAAGAATAGAATTTTCTGTAAATTTGTTCTGTAAAACAGAACACAACAGAACAGAGTAGATTGGAATAGAACATAATAAAATAGAAAGAATATAACCGTCTTCCAAAATTCAGATTTAAAACAGAACAGAACCAGCTATTCTTCAAAATAGATTAAGATCGATTCAATATTTTCCATTCGAATTTGATTCGAATACTTAAAATCCATTGGAAAAGTTTGAATCGGGTCGAAAACGAATAAACAAACACATTTCGTTAAGAATGCAACAAAAACGAAATTAGTGATGTAACAAATCGTTCCGAAACGAAACACATTTCTTTATTCCGCACATGTCTACTTCCATATAGACTGGACACTGTTTGATGTTTAGTTCCCCCTCTGGGGTACTAAGGAACCTCTCCTTTGTGGAAACCATGTAGATTTCACATTGTAGTATGTTTTATGTATGTTCCCAGAGCTTTGTATTTGTACTCCTGTGAGCCAATTGTATGTGCAATGCTGCAGACATCATTTTGACGGGTTGAACTCTCCTGCGTGGTGGAATGCATGGTGAGCTTGTGTGGATTTTAGGGGGATATTATTACCATGGTATTTTTCATTTTATTTGACTTCGTATAATAAATAGTCTTTAACCCCTTGGCGCCGGAGCCTCCCAGCCCTTTAAGGGTTTCAGAAGCCTGGAGGCGGGGCAGGGTTTAGGGTCATGTGACCGCCGTGACACACCATCACGGCGGTCACATGATCGGGAAAGGTCCCGATCGAAAGAGGAGATTGGGACCTTTCCATGAGTACCGGACACGTGTGCTGGGAACGCACTCTCAGCGCATATGTTTTTTTTTCAATAGAATGCAAATGTGCGGACGCTTGGCATCTAGGCCCAGGCGCCGGGAGGCCGCACATTTGCGTTCGGCCAGCGTCAAGAGGTTAAGGGAACATGGCTTTGGCATAATACTTTATTTTAAAGTCATATGTGTGGCCATGTAGTCTGCAAAATGTAGTGGGGGTTTTTTTTGATAGCTAGTAGTAATTAGTTACATTCATGTGGACTTGTTCTGTAATGTTGAAGACCTATCAAAGCTTATCCAACTTCTTCGGTTCTAACGATTTTCCAGCATTTATTTTAAGAAGAACAACTGAGTACTATCTGTGATACTTTTTTTTTTATCTGCACTAACATCCAAATTTTCAGGACAAGCTTTTTGGGTGTGTCCTCTTCTTCCAGGTCCAAGCAGTGCTAGTTGGTCACATTCAAGTCCAGTCAGGGGTGGACTGACAACTCATGGGGCCCCCGGGCAATAGGGATCATGGGGCCCCTGTGTCCTCGCCCACACCCAAAAAATCCTATGAAAAAGCCAATGAAAGGTACCAGGGGCCCTCTACTGACCCGGAGCCCTTTGGCAGTGTCCGAGTGCTCGAATGGTCAGTCTGCCCCTGAGTCCAGTTGAATGTGATCAACTAATACTAGCTAGACCATGACCTGGATGATAGTAGACTTTGGTTATACTGTTGACTTTGGCTTTTTTAAAATATTTTGGTTGGTTGTAGGCCATTGATTTGGTACAGCACATGAGATGTATCCTATGAGTGAAACCAAGAGATGCATGCTACAAGGGAAGGGAAATCTTCAACATTACAGAACAAGTCCAGTTGAATGAGACCAACTGATACTAGCTAGACCATAACCTGGATGATAGTTGACTTTGGCTATACTGTTGACTCTGGCTTTCTTTTGATATTTTGGGTGTTTGTAGGCCATTGATTTGGTACAGCACATGAGATGTATCCAGTGAATGACAAGAAGAAAAACATGCTGCAAGGGAGGGAAATCCTCAACATTACAATACAAGTCCAGTTGAATGTGACCAACTGATACTAGCTAGACCATGACCTGGATGATAGTTGACTTTGGCTATACTGTTGACTCCGGCTTTCTTTTGATATTTTGGGTGTTTGTAGGCCATTGATTTGGCACAGCACATGAGATATATCCTATGAATTAAACCAAGAGGAACATGCTGCAAGGGAGAGGAAATCTTCAACATTATGGTACAAATCCAGTTGAATGTGACCAACTAATACTAGCTAGATTGTGACCTGGCTGATAGTTCTATACTGTTGACTTCAGCTTTTTTTATATTTTGGGTGTTTGTAGGCCATTGATTTGGTATAGCACAGGAGATGTATCCAATGAATGACAACAAGAAGAACATGCTGCAAGGGAGGGGAAATCTTCAACATTACAACACAAGTCCAGTTGAATGTGACCAACTGATACTAGCTAGACCATGACCTGGATGATAGTTGACTTTGGCTATACTGTTGACTACAGCTTTCTTTTGATATTTTGGGTGTTGGTAGGCCATTGATTTGGTATAACACATGATATGTATCCAATAAATGAAAACAAGAAGAACATGCTGTAAGGGAGGGGAAATCTTCAACATTATGGTACAAATCCAGTTGAATGTGACCAACTAGTACTAGCTAGATTGTGACCTAGCTGATAGGTCTATACTGTTGACTTCAGCTTTTTTTATATTTTGGGTGTTTGTAGGCCATTGATTTGGTATAGCACAGGAGATGTATCCAATGAATGACAACAAGAAGAACATGCTGCAAGGGAGGGGAAATCTTCAACATTACAACACAAGTCCAGTTGAATGTGACCAACTGATACTAGCTAGACCATGACCTGGATGATAGTTGACTTTGACTATACTGTTGACTACAGCTTTCTTTTGATATTTTGGGTGTTGGTAGGCCATTGATTTGGTATAACACATGATATGTATCCAATAAATGAAAACAAGAAGAACATGCTGTAAGGGAGGGGAAATCTTCAACATTATGGTACAAATCCAGTTGAATGTGACCAACTAGTACTAGCTAGATTGTGACCTAGCTGATAGGTCTATACTGTTGACATAATATTTTGTTAATAATATGTTAATATTTTGGGTGTTTGTAGGCCATTGATTTTTTATAGCACATGAGATGTATCCAATGAATGAAGCCAAGAAGAACATTCTGCAAGGGAGGGAAATCTTCAACATTACAACACAAGTCCACTTGAATGTAACCATCTAATACTAGTTAGATCATGACCTGGAGTTGACTTTGGCTATACCGTTGAGTCCGGCTTTCTTTTGATATTTTGGGTGTTTGTAGGCCCTTGATTTGCTACAGCACATGAGATGTATCCAGTGAATGACAACAAGAAGAACATGCTGCAAGGGAGGGGAAATCCTGTACATTTGAGGAATGCTAAATGGCAGATTAGAATACCATTAGCTGTAGTGGGTGGAAAGTGTGGTTTGCTTTTGCATAACAAAACAAGATAACCTCAATGGCTGCTTTACTTCATTAGTTTTTTTTTTTTACTTTCTCAAATAGAGCTGTATATCTTGGACACTGAAAGACGGTTTTCTGGAAACCACTGAATGCCCTCCATTGGCCATTATTTGGAAATGCAAAAGGAACTCGTTAAGCATCGTGTCTTACAGTTTCCAAGGTAGCAAAAAAAAAAAGTGAGTTTTCCAGGAGAAAACTTCTTGTGCATTAACACAGAAGGCAGCAGTCTGCGAAGACCAGTTCAGATTGTTAGCTGGGAGCCTGAAAGCTATTATGACATTCTTAGTAACCAAAAACCAGAATTTATTAGCTAAAACATGACCTTATTCCTTTGTATTTATTTATTTATTAAAATATTGTAAGAATTACAGCTGTACAGCAAGACGATAGATTACAATTATATTAGACAGCGGGTGCTGAGTGGTGTTTAAATTCGCATTGCATAATATATCAGCTTTGGGCGCTGTTAACATTCTGTAAGTGAACAATAGGAAAACGCTACGTATCAAGAATGCATAAGTGTACAGATAAAGAGAGAACGCAAAAGAGCTAGAAAAAAAAAAAGAAACGATTAAAGTAACAGGGAAATATGAAGGAATCCATGCCCCAGCCCGAATGTGATATTCTAATGACACACGAACAATAACAGGTGCACTAAGAGAGCCATTAATTAGTCAAGCGCCATAATAACCAGATGGGGGAGGGGTTTATAGATGATCCAGCAGGACCATACATTTAGGCTACATTCACATTTGAGCGTAGCATACTCCGGTGATTTTACTGGCATGTTTTGGAGCTGTTTTGCAAATGTTTAGAGTGATGTGCCATTAAAGAGGTTCTTTGGAGCAGAGTCAAACATTTTTGGGCCCATAGATTTTATTATTTATTTAATACAGGTACTTATAGAGTGCCAACCATTTATGCAGCACTTTACATACAGTATATATTGTACATTCCCATACAATCTAAGGTCCTGAACTCATATTCATACATGCACATACTAGGGCCAGTTTTAGACAGTAGCCTACCTATTACTTTGGGAGGAAACCAGAGTACCTGGAGGAAATTCGAGAAGGCACAGGGAGAATATACAAACTCCAGGCAGGAAGTGTCATGGTTTTGGATAGGAAGGAGGGAAGGGGAGAGAGAGAGAGAGAAAGAAAGAAAGAAAGAAAGAAAGAAAGAAAGAAAGAAAGAAAGAAAGAAAGAAAGAAAGAAAGAAAGAAAGAAAGAAAGAAAGAAAGAAAGAAAGAAAGAAAGAAAGAAAGAAAGAAAGAAATTTAGGGAGGAAGGGAGGGAGGGAGGGAGAAAGTAAGGAGGAAAGGGAGGAAGGAAGGAAGAGAGAAAGGAGTGAAGGTTTTAAGATGTATTGGCTTATACTGGAAACATGGACTTAAATTCTAAGAGCAACCAATCAAATGTGTCTTTTGATAGGAAAGAAAGAAAGAAAGAAAGAAAGAAAGAAAGAAAAAAAGAAAGAAAGAAAGAAAGAAAGAAAGAAAGAAAGAAAGAAAGAAAGAAAGAAAGAAAGAAAGAAAGAAAGAAAGAAAGAAAAAAAGAAAGAAAGAAAGAAAGAAAGAAAGGGAGGAAGAAAGGGAGGAAGGAAGGAAGGAAGGAAGGAAGGAAGGAAGGAAGGAAGGAAGGAAGGAAGGAAGGAAGGAAGGAAGGAAGAGAGAAAGGAGTGAAGGTTTTAAGATGTATTGGCTTATACTGGAAACATATTTAAATTCCAAGAGCAACCAATCAAATGTGTCTTTTGATAGGAAAGAGGGAAGGAAAGAATGAAAGAAAGAAAGAAAAAGAAAGAAAGAAAGAAAGAAAGAAAGAAAGGAAGAAAGGAAGGAAGGAAGGAAGGAAGGAAGGAAGGAAGGAAGGAAGGAAGAAAGGAAGGAAGGACAGGAGGAAGGTCTTTGGTTGGGATTCAAACCAACAACCCTAGGGATGCTAGGCAGAAGAGCTAACCACCTAGTCACCGTGCTGCTTATTTTGTAAGCAGCTGAAAAATGAGTAAAATACGCCTTTTCATACATGTTTTCAGGTGCTGCCATTCAGGGCGAAGACAAGGAGTGGACAGAAAGGGCAGACGCCCATGGTGCAGTGGTAGAGAGGGCGCCTCTTCACCACATGCAATCTCCAGACCAGTGACTAGCATCCAGCAGGGTGCAGATTCATGTCTACTCTGACGGCTACTGATGCCACACATGCTCCAACTGCCCACTCTCAACCCCTGTTAGCCCACAGCTGACACAGACAACACACCGGGCATATGCAACTACCTTCTATTTGCTAGAAAGCCAGCAATTGGCCAAATGTAAATATAGAGAATATCGGTCACTATGAATGATACACTATGAATACACCCCAATGTCCAACTCTATATATAAACATTGAAAATTTCAGAATAAGCCCATACACCCTAATAAAGTCTTCTTATAGTCCACCAGTCTTAGTGTTCCATCAACTCTCAATGTTCCTCAAACCAATACGTCCTCTTCACCTCTTAGTACCTCAAAACAAATAAACTAAACATAGTGCATTATCCTTTAACTCAGATGATATTGGTGTAATGTACACGCACCAATATCATGTCTGTTAAAGGATAATGCACTATTTGTTTTGAGGTGAAGAGGTGAAGAGGACGTATTGGTTTGAGGAACATTGAGAGTTGATGGAACACTAAGACTGGTGGACTATAAGAACACTTTATTAGGGTGTATGGACCAGGCGTGGACTGACAACTCATGGTGCCCCTGGGCAATAGGGAATCATGGGGCCCCTGTGTCCTTGCCCAAACTCAAAAAAGCCTATGAAAAAGGTACCAGGGGCATCTCATGGGACCCCCTAATGACCTTTGGCCCTCGGGCAGTGCCCGAGTTACCAAATGGTCAGTCTGCCCCTGGTATGGACTTATTCTGAAAGATTTTCAATATTTATATATATAGTTGGACATTGGGGTATTTTGAACACATCATTCATGGTGACCAATATTGTCTATATTTGATCTCTAACTTTCAGGATGGAAGGATTTACCATAGTGGTCCAAGGGATATTGTGTCACTGTAGGTGGGTGTGGTTTTGTCATATATAATTGGCCAAATGTGTAGTAAGCACTACAGGGTAACTATGGACAACCAGAGCAAAGGGGGAGAATGGGCACAGGGTGGAAAACCCAATCTGCTGTATGTAGTAGTAGCACGGGAGGAGGTGCAGTTACGCATGCTTGCCCGGGGCACTGAACAAACCACTGCCATTAAAGTCTTTAGGGCTAAAAATACCTAAATTTGCCTGAAAGAAGACCCTGCACTTTTTTGAACAACAAACATTTAGGGGTTTATTTACTAAAGCTGGAGAGTCCAAAATCAGACTCCCTTCTGCATAGAAACCAATCAGCTTCCAGGTTTCATTGCCAAAGCTTCATTGAACAAGCTGAGGTTAGAACCTGATTGGTTTCTATGCAGAAGGGAGTCTGATTTTGCACTCTCCAGCTTTAGTAAATAAACCCCTAAGTGACAGGTGCCTAACAATGGAATTTCTAATGTTGAGCGTTTTGTAGCTTCAAGCTGCAAAATGCTCGGGTTGTGAACGGGGTCTTATGGAAGGAGTCTTGAATATGTCGGGCAAGAGGAGTTAATTCTTCCATGACACAAGTGTGATCCAGTTTAATTGTAAAGATTGGAGCAGTCTTTTTTTCCTGAAACACTGGAATTAAAGATATAGATGCATGTAAAAAATGGGAAGGGGGGGTGATTGACTGTTTTTATCAACCTACTGGATCATCTGTACAGTAAAACCTTTATTGGGTTGCAAGTAAAAATTACAAGCAAGAGCACACAGGATTTTACAGAAAATCACATTTTAACTAAATAAAGGAACCATATGATGCACTTAGAATATCAAAACTTAATCAGCGGCATATCAGGCTGTAGACTCACAAGCAGCGCCAGGTCCCTATAGGGATTATCCCTAATGAAAAGGAAAGGATGCAGATCACATATATCTGTACAAGACACCTTGAATGTAAACAGCTAATTTAACCAGCCTGCCCAGGCTGTAGGCTCCATGGAGGAGATAGGCAAACAAGAAAGGGCGCCAACATCTAAGTGTAAACTGTTTAATAACATAAGAATCAAAATCAAGTAATGCATTCACTGGATAATGAATACGATTCAAAATAATGGAAGAGATTTGTCTGTTAGCCTAGAAATAAATGTGACAAGGGTATCTCTGGCTGAGTCAGGAAGCAGTCCCTTCATATGAGTGCAGAAGAGTGAGGTGCCATGCAGCCTATATAGCCTAAAACTAATTTGTAAAAACACCAGTGCTCTTAAACACCAATGGAAATTACATTCTGCACCCGTGCACAGGAAGAAGGCCTTCCATATAACCAGCCGCACCTGATACATGACATCAGCACCCGCACACTGCAACTGAGGACGGCAGAGCTGCTGGGTACCTAATGCTGCATGTAAAACAAAAACTTGGCCAGGGGCGGACTGACAACTCATGGGGCCCCCGGGCAATAAGGATCATGGGGCCCCTGTGTCCTTGCCCAAACTCAAAAAAGCCTATGAAAAAGGTACCAGGGGCATCTCATGGGGCCCCCTTACTGACCCCGGGCCCTCGGGAATTCCCGAGTTTCCAAATGGTCAGTCCGCCCCTGGACTTGGCCTTAAACTATTGACATTAAATTATCTCCATATTCTTAATAAACAGTAAAACAAACCATCACTAACCTATCTAGCCGCATTTAATGTGAAGTGATTCATTTTCAAAGATCCCAAAAGATCACGACAAAGACTCCAGAGCAGCTATTCCCAACCAGAGTTCCATGGAAGGAACCCTTGGATTCCTCCAAATGTTGTAAGGGTTTCCTTGAGCTGTGGTTGAATGACCCCACATTTGATGGGTTTGCAAAGTTCAGGGGCCAATGGTGGCAGAACCAGCTGCATGACACCAATGATCTTTTTAGGTGTCTGTAAAGGTGGCATTCTGACCACCACTATAAGGGGGACATCCTTCCCACTAGCCAGAAATGTAAGCAGCGTTTTTCCCGCTGATCCACAATGAATTGGTTTTTGCCAAGACCTGAAATTTATTTCAAGGGTTCCTTTGGGGAAAAATAGGTTGAGAAAGGCTGCTCCAGAATTGCATTTCAGACTATTTCTAACATCTTGGAAACATTTTCTGGCAGTCTGATTCTGGCACAATAGAAAGAAGAAAGCAGAAAATAAGACATGGGAGTAAGATAGGGGCCACGATAACATGGTTCAAGAGGGTACCAGGCAACTGTAAGTTTAAATAAATAGAAAAAAGAGAAGGCTGTAACAGGGCGTAGGCGTCCCTTTTCTTGGGCTAGTGTGGACCCATCCTTTGTTGGTGCAGGGACATATTTACCGTGAGGGAAACAAGATGTTTGCCTTAGGCGGCATTTTTCAGGGGTGGCCCCCAGAAGATGGAACACTGGTTGTCCTGCACCGGTTCCTGTGTCACCTATGAGGAGGCTTCGAAGGGCAATGGAGCTGAAAGGCCATTGGAAGAGCGGAGTGAGGGGAGACGGGGGAGCTGCTGTGAGACTCCGGGAAAGGAGATATGTAAAGGTGAATCTCCTTCCTTCTTTCTCTGGGGGGTGGGCAGGGGCGGACTGACAACTCATGGGGCTCCTGGGCAAGAGGGGATCATGGGGCCCCTGTGTCCTTGATCAAACTCAAAAAAGCCTATGAAAAAGGTACCAGGGGCATCTCATGGGGCCCCCTACTGACCCTGGGCCCTCGGGCAGTGCCCGAGTTTCCAAATGGTCAGTCCGCCCCTGGGGGTGGGTTGTCTTGGCGGTAGGAGTGGCAGGTGGGTTTGGCGTCGAGAGCAAATGTGTGTGTGGGGGGGGGGGTTACATTTATTTTGTTGCCCATGGTAACACAAAAGCTAAATTCACCACTGGGTTGGTGGAACCTATTTCTTGAGTAGTGTATTGTGATTGGTGGGGGAACAAGAAGAGCTCTGGGTTAGCACAACTTCCTTTATAGGTGAAGGTGGGGCCCCTGAAGTTAAGACAGGTAGGGAAGCAGAGAAATGTGACAGCCAGCTGTCTAATTTATTTGGACCATGCTACGTGAGTGTAACGACCTTCCTTCTCTTTGCCTGCACCATAAGGGAAAATGTTTCAACCATGAAGACATTGTTGAAAGTATTCTGAGACTGTTTGGTGCCATTGCAATATTTTTGGACATGTGTTAGTTACTAAGAAGTTCAGCAAACATCTTAGACAATGAAATGAAGTGTGTTATTTTTATTGTTATGCTACTGGGATATATAGGAGATATAGTATATGAGGAGAAGATGTACAGCACCATGGGGGGTGGAGTAGTGGCATGATACCAGGAGGCTGTCTATTGATGGTTTTAGGTGCAGAGTCCCAATAGCCCATGGTGATGTCAGTCCTGGTGCAAAGCCTGTAACTATTATGTGAATAGTAGCCTATAGAGTAATGTATGTCCCTGTTGTATGTACGGTTTTTGACCACTCCCATGTGGAAAGTATTCGAAGGATCAAGACAATTTACAGGATTCCAAGGCATAGAAGAACCTGCTGAACAGGGGTTGTTCTTCATGGGTGCAACTTCCTACCACCACCATCAGTACCGTCGCCTACAAGAACCTCTTACTTGATTGGTAATAGGAGTCTCAGAGGATAGACAATTTCTGAGCTGGGCAGTGAGGAGGAGCAGGTTGACCAGCAACCAAAAAGCTTCCCACCCTCCCGCCATGCAATTTGTTCTCTGTCGTAATTAATTTTTGTTAGATGGAAGATAGAAGCTGTCATGGAAAGGAGGGTCTTTGAAGGTGCTTATTTGTAGAAAAGTGGGTGAGGACCCATCTAAGGTATGGTGTCCCCTTTTAGTGTGATCCAGTTGTTGAAAGCCAGGATTAATGCACAGATGGGTATTCTGCAGTAGGTTTCTGTAATCGTCCCCCAAGGCAGTGTAGTGTGGCTGGAGGTTGACCAAGTTGCACAGATACCATGCTTTGGTTGGATGTTTCTTTCCGATGCCTTCAAGAACCATTAACCCAAAAATGAATGTTATTTATTGGACTGGATTTTGCAGTGAATGGCTGCTTTGGTCATTAAATCTAATTATTTGTGTGGTCTTAGTTTGTTCTGGGTGGGTAAAGGTGGTAGGGGGTAGATATGGCCTAGTGGGGGTAGTGGT
The DNA here is from genome assembly GCF_062004578.1 of Staurois parvus. Lineage (NCBI taxonomy): Eukaryota > Metazoa > Chordata > Amphibia > Anura > Ranidae > Staurois > Staurois parvus. The sequence continues at coordinate 235,912 of NW_028318387.1, read as the reverse complement.
GGACTCCTTGTTAAATACCCTTGTCAAGTAAAAAGAAAAGAAGAAAGATCTTGGAACCTTTTTTGATAAATATGAACAGGAATTGCCCTGCAAAGTCTACAGTTATAGAGGGATGAATGTTTGTTTAAACATCACTACTTGTTCAGGATATGTACCATAAATACTTTAGTGTGCATGATCTGGGAACGGGTTTGCTTTAAAGACAGATAATAAAAACAAACAAAGAGCTTCATACATCATTAGAAATATGACTATGTATATACATTACAAAAACAGGCAGGAACATTTTCAGGTAAGCAAAGAAAGGGGCCATTACTGTCTGTGGGAGACTTATAATCCATAAAGCTCAAAAGAATTAAAAAATGATTAAGACCACAAAATCTCCTACGGATATGTGTTGAGCCAGCAAGGACAAGCAGTCAGCCAGCTTTCAATGAGTCCAGTTTATGAAAAGATTTAATTACATTGCCATGCAAGTGCATAGTTATGTAGGTTGAAAAAATAAGTACATTCATCAAGTTCAGCCTTTCATAAGCAACTCTCAAAAACCTTTTAGATTATAGTTACAGCCAGGGAATCATATCTCCAAACATAGCCCTCCATATGAAAAAAAAACTCTTTGCTGCTGACCTTTTCTTTACTTTTATAAATACTTTCACCACATTTTCCAACATGACCTTTCATAAGGTAGAAGGACTCAGTTCTGAGACCTCACCTTCTCTCTGCCTTTCTGATTACACCTATCACCAGGATGTCACATCCTCCAACATGACCCTCCATAAGGTAGAAAGTACTCCTCTGACCTGCTCTCTACCTTTCTGAGTTCACTGCCCACCGGTATATCACACCTCCAGCATGACCCCCTATGAGCTAGAAAATATTCTCCCCCTGACCTTCATTCTACCTTTCTGAGTTCACTTCCCACTGGTATATCACACCTCCAGCATGACCCCCTATGAGGTAGAAAATACTCTCCTTCTGACCTTCATTCTACCTTTCTGAGTACACCCACCTCCGGCAGATCACATCTTAAACATGACCCTCCATAAGGTAGAAAATATTTCTCTCGTGACTTTCTTTCTACTATTAGGATACCACATCTCCAACATGACCCCCTATGAGATAGAAAACATTCTCCCCCTGACCTTCATTCTACCTTTCTGAGTTCACTTCCCACCGGTATATCACACCTCCAGCATGACCCCCTGACCTTCATTCTACTTTTCTGAGTACACCCAGCTCCGGAAGATCACATCTCCAACATGACCCTCCATAAGGTAGAAATTATTCCTCTCCTGACTTTCTTTCTACCTTTATGAATATGCCCACTATTGGGATACCACATCTCCAACATGACCCCCTATGAGGTAGAAAATGCTCTCCCCCTGACCTTCATTCTACCTTTCTGAGTACAGCCACCTCTGGGAGATCACATTTCCAACATGACCCTCCATAAGGTAGAAAATATTCTTCTCCCAACCTTTTTTCTACCTTTCTGAGTATGCCCACCACTGGAATACCACATCTCCAACATGATCCTCCATAAGGTAGAAACTACTCTTCTCTTGACCTTTTCTCTATGTTTCTAAATACACCCACCATTGGGATATCACACCTCCAACATGATTCTCCATAAGATGGAAAATACTCTACTCTGTACCTTTCTAATTGCATCCACCATCGGGATATAAAACCCTTCAACATGACCCTCCAAAAGGTATAAAATACTCTTCTCCTGACCTTCTTTCTACCTTTCTGATTACACCCACCATCACACCTACAACATGATTCCTTAAAAGGTAGAAAATACTTTCCTCCTGACCTTCAATCTTTCTTTCTGATTACACCCAGTATGGGGAGATCACATGTCCAACATGACCCTTTGTAAGGTAGAAAATACTCTCCTCTTGACCTTCTCTCTACCTTTCTGAGTACACCCACCACTAGGGCATCACACCTCCAACATGAACCTCCATAAGGTAAAAAATACTCTGCTCCTGAGCTTCCCTCTACCTTTCCTGATTACACTCCCTACTAAGGTATAACACCTCCACCATAACCCTCCAAGTAGATTATGGGAATTATTGACTCCCACTACAACCATACCTACAGATTTGTATTTAGGAATGTGATGCATACAGTAGATTGTAAGCTCTTCTAAAGTCGAGACTGCTATGAAAGGTCTCCATAATGTGTAATATTTGGGTATTACATAAAGAAAACCTCTAACATTCAGCTGAATATTCTGGTACAGGATGGGGTGGAATTACTAAAGGAAAATAGAATGTACACTTTTCAGGGGAAGTTGCAATAGTCTTTCCCAGAGCTTAGTGAATGTGGTAAAGCTTCACTTTGTAAAGAATATTATTTATTTATTTCAGGTATTTATATAGCGCTGTCAATTTATGCAGCACTTTACATATATATATATATATATATATATATATATATATATATACACAGTATATATATACATATATATATATAGTACATTCACATCAGTCCCTAAGGTTGGCCATACACTATACAATTTTCTGCCCAATTTCCTTTAGATTTACTTGGAACTATGTAGTACAAGGGCCGGCCTAATTGGATACAACTGAAAGTGTTGTTTAGGTTTGACCTTCTATTATATGGATTTTGGTAAATCTAAACCAAGATTCTCAAGCAAATTCTATAATGTATGGCCAGCTTAACCCTCAAGGGATGTACAATCTGATGTCCCTAACTCACATCCATACATACACATACTAGGGACAATTTAAAGAGAATCCAGTTAACCTACCGGCTTGTCCTTGGAGTGCGGGAGGAAACATGCAAACTCCAGGCAGGTGGTGCTGTGGTTGGGATTTGAACCCATGACCCTAGTACTGCCAGGTGGAAGTGATAACCATTTAGTCATTTCACCAGGGGTGGACTGACCATTCGGGCACTCAGGCACTGCCCGAGGGCCCGGGGTCTGTAGGGGGACCCATGAGATTCCCTTGGTACCTTTAATAGGCTTTTTTGGGTGTGGATTGAGTGTGGGCTAGGATGCAGGGGCCCCATGATCACCTATTGCCCAGGGGCCCCATGAGTTGTCAGTCCGCCCTTGCACTGCACTACCCAAAAAAAACAGCATTTTTGCTTGCATGTGACTGGATGCTGGAAATCAGCGGGGCTTTACCACATTTACTAAGCTCAGGGGAAAATGAGTGCAACTGCACTTGCAAAGTGCACAGTCTATTTGCCTTAAGTAAATCCACCCCATAGCAGCACAGGTTCTATATGTAAGAGTAAAATGAGTGATCATCAGACTAACTCAATAAGGTAAAAGAACAAACCTGTAAAGTGCTAAAATCTCTCACAGCCAATCAGAATTCACTTTGCGCCTATTGCAGTACATGGAGGTCTATAGCACTTAGCGTATCATCATCACTCTGCATTACTCTGAACAGGGGTGGACTGACAACTCATGGGGCCCCCGGGCAATAGGGGATCATGGGGCCCCTGTGTCCTTGCCCAAACTCAAAAATGCCTATGAAAAAGGTACCAGGGGCATCTCATGGGGCCCCCTACTGACCCCGGGCCCTTGGGCAGTGCCCGAGTTACCAAATGGTCGGTCCGCCCCTGACTCTGAATGACTATAAGTAATGGAACAAAAGAACAGCAATTTTGTGATTGCTTAATGCAGCTTGTATCCTTGTAGGTGCTCGGTTGTTGTTTCCTTTCATTTGCCATTAAAACATTTGCAAATATCTTTTATATTGTTGGGGTCTTTGCTTTGTAGAATATATGTAGACACAGTCCAAGATTCCAAAAAGTTGTATTTATCCATAAAAAGACATATAGCTAAAAGACTGCGTCCGCTAACGTGCTTCAACCCTATGGCTCCTTTTTTTCTACTGTTGAAACGCGTAAGTTAGGCTTTCTTTTAGCTGTATGCCTTTGTATGCCCACACAGAAGAAAAATATAGTTGAAATATATTTTAAAAATATTCTTCCCAAATATATTGCCATATATTTGAAATGCTATAATTATGGCCATATTCAATATATTAAAAAAAAAAATTATATATATATATATATATATATATATAAAATACTGCATGTTGAAATGTATTGTTATTACAAAATATATGTAAAATATTTTTAAAAATACATATCAAATATACTGCATGTCTTTAAAAATAAAATAAAAATAAATAAACATTTTTAAAAATATTATTTTTTTTAAAAAAATATATTCTTCAGATTTTTTTTAACATATAAAAAAGTCATTCTAACATATTTTTTTTACATATACTTGAAAATGCATTCCAAAAATGATAGATTTATATTTTTATATTTTGTATTTTTGTACATTTTTGTATTTTTAAACACATACAGTATATTTGAAATGTATTTTCTTAAAATATTTTTCATATATTCTGCAATAAAAACACATTTCAACATGCAGTGTATATATATATATATATATATATATATATATATATACATATATATATATATATATATATATATATATATATACATATATATATATATATATATATATATATATATATATATATATATATATATATATATATATATATATATATATGATGGCCACTCCAGAAAGCTTCACCTTTTTCTGGTGTAACCACTGGAGGGTTAATTTGGCCCTGTGCTTAGGGTCAACTTGTCATGCTGGAAAGTCCAAGAGTGTTCCATGTGCAGATTTCATGCAGGAGAATGCAAATTGTGTCAGTAATTACTGATAACATGCTGCATTCATCTTGCTATCAATTTTCACAAGAATCCCTGTGCCTTTAGAGTTCACACACCCACAAAACATCAGTGAGCCACCACCATGCTTCACAGTGGGGATGGTATTGTGACTGTTGACCACTCTCCAAACATACGCTTATGGTTGTGCCCATAGAGCTCTATTTTGGTCTTGTCACGCCAGATTACTATATCCAGAAGCTGGGAGGCCTGTCAAGGTGTTGTTGGATTTATTGTAGCCGGGCTTTTTGGTGGCATTGGCACAATAAAGGCTTCTTTTTGGCAGCTCAACCATACAGCCCATTTTTGTTCAAGTATTATCATATTGTGCTGCTTGAAACAACCATACCATCTTTTTTCCAGAGCAGCCTGTTTTCCTCCTGAGGTTACCTGTAGGTTTTTCTTGGTATCCCGAATGATTCTTCTTCTCCCCAGACCCTGCATTCGCTATATCTGGTCTCCGCGGACCCTGCATTCACTATATCCGCTCTCCCCAGACCCTGCATTCACTATATCCGCTCTCCCCAGACCTTGCATTCACTATATCTGGTCTCCCTGGACCCTGCATTCACTATATCTGGTCTCCCTGGACCCTGCATTCACTATATCTGGTATCCCTGGACCCTGCATTCACTATATCTGGTCTCCCTGGACCCTGCATTCACTATATCCGCTCTCCCCAGACCCTGCATTCACTATATCTGGTCTCCCCAGATCTTGCATTCACTATATCTGGTCTCCCCAGACCCTGCATTCACTATATCCGCTCTCCCCAGACCCTGCATTCACTATATCCGCTCTCCCCAGATCTTGCATTCACTATATCTGGTCTCCCCAGACCCTGCATTCACTATATCCGCTCTCCCCAGACCCTGCATTCACTATATCTGGTCTCCCTGGACCCTGCATTCACTATACCTGGTCTCCCTGGACCCTGCATTCACTATATCTGGTATCCCTGGACCCTGCATTCACTATATCTGGTCTCCCTGGACCCTGCATTCACTATACCTGGTCTCCCTGAACCCTGCATTCACTATATCTGGTCTCCCTGGATCCTGCATTCACTATATCTGTTCTCCCCAGACCCTGCATTCACTATATCCGGTCTCCCTGGACCCTGCATTCACTATATCCACTCTCCCCGGACCCTGCATTCGCTATATCTGGTCTCCCCGAACCCTGCATTCACTATATCCGGTCTCCCCGGACCCTGCATTCACTATATTTGCTCTCCCCGGACCCTGCATTCACTATATCTGGTCTCCCCGGACCCTGCATTCACCATATCCGCTCTCCCCGGACCCTGCATTCACTATATCCACTCTCCTTGGACCCTGCATTCACTATATTTGCTCTCCCCGGACCCTGCATTCACTATATCCACTCTCCTTGGACCCTGCATTCACTATATCTGGTCTCCCCGGACCCTGCATTCACTATATCTGGTCTCCCCAGACCCTGCATTCCCTATATCTGGTCTCCCCGGACCCCGCATTCACTATATCCGCTCTCCTCAGACCCTGCATTCACTATATTCGCTCTCCTTGGACCCTGCATTCACTATATCCGCTCTCCCCGGACCCTGCATTCACTATATCTGCTCTCCCTGGACCCTGCATTCACTATATCCGGTCTCCATGGACCCTGCATTCACTATATCCGGTCTCCCCGGACCCTGCATTCACTATATCCGGTCTCCCCGAACCCTGCATTCACTATATCCGGTCTCCCCGGACCCTGCATTCATTATATCTGGTCTCCTCGGACCCTGCATTCACTATATCCGCTCTCCCCGGACCCTGCATTCACTATATCTGCTCTCCCCGGACCCTGCATTCACTATATCCGCTCTCCCACAGTACACAGAATGCAATTATTTTAGTAAATATAAACTGCTAAATAACTTTTCTCACCAGCACACACAACACGGAAATTCAATTATTTTAGTAAATATCAACTACTGAATATGTTTTCTCATCAGCACTATAGAGCAGTCTTGTGACTTCTATCAGTGTCCAGCAGAGTACTGGCTAAAGCTTGTAGGAGGAGTTTTCATTTTACTCTAGGAGGGTGCAGAACCCATGACCTCTGTCTGGACAGTGCTGATTGGCCCTGTGCTGATCACATACATCTTCCCAAGAAAAAAAAAAAAACCCTGGAAGAAGGGGAGGATCAGAGAAGACAGGATCAAACAGCTTTTTTACACAATGCAGAGGATTAACCCCTTAGGTTCCACAGTGAGTATAACAAGCATGCTTTACTGCATATACAGACTGATTGTACTGTGGTGGGTTTAGTAACGCTTCAAACTTTAATTTCAGATTAGTAACCTGAAAACAATTGAATCGGGAAACCACTTTGTAACAAATGTGAACGAGAATATTTCTGTCTCAGCCTCAATGTAGTCCATCCAATGAGAAATGTTGATTATTTATTTTAGGTACTTATATAGCACCGTCAATTTACACAGTGCTTTACATATATATTGTACCTTCACATCAGTCCCTAACCCTCAAGGGGCGTACAATCTAAGGTCCCTAACCCTCAAGGGGCGTACAATCTAAGGTCCCTAACCCTCAAGGGGTTTACAATCTAAGGTCCCTAACCCTCAAGGGGCGTACAGTCTAAGGTCCCTAACCCTCAAGGGGTGTACAGTCTAAGGTCCCTAACCCTCAAGGGGCATACAATCTAAGGTCCCTAACCCTCAAGGGGCGTACAATCTAAGGTCCCTAACCCTCAAGGGGCATACAATCTAAGGTCCCTAACCCTCAAGGGGCGTACAATCTAAGGTCCCTAACCCTCAAGGGGCATACAATCTAAGGTCCCTAACCCTCAAGGGGTGTACAGTCTAAGGTCCCTAACCCTCAAGGGGCATACAATCTAAGGTCCCTAACCCTCAAGGGGCGTACAATCTAAGGTCCCTAACCCTCAAGGGGCATACAATCTAAGGTCCCTAACCCTCAAGGGGCATACAATCTAAGGTCCCTAACCCTCAAGGGGCATACAATCTAAGGTCCCTAACCCTCAAGGGGCGTACAATCTAAGGTCCCTAACCCTCAAGGGGCGTACAATCTAAGGTCCCTAACCCTCAAGGGGTTTACAATCTAAGGTCCCTAACCCTCAAGGGGCATATGATCTAAGGTCCCTAACCCTCAAGGGGCGTACAATCTAAGGTCCCTAACCCTCAAGGGGTGTACAGTCTAAGGTCCCTAACCCTCAAGGGGCATACAATCTAAGGTCCCTAACCCTCAAGGGGCGTACAATCTAAGGTCCCTAACCCTCAAGGGGTGTACAATCTAAGGTCCCTAACCCTCAAGGGGTGTACAGTCTAAGGTCCCTAACCCTCAAGGGGTGTACAGTCTAAGGTCCCTAAACCTCAAGGGGCATACAATCTAAGGTCCCTAACCCTCAAGGGGCGTACAATCTAAGGTCCCTAACCCTCAAGGGGCATACAATCTAAGGTCCCTAACCCTCAAGGGGCATACAATCTAAGGTCCCTAACCCTCAAGGGGCGTACAATCTAAGGTCCCTAACCCTCAAGGGGTGTACAATCTAAGGTCCCTAACCCTCAAGGGGCGTACAATCTAAGGTCCCTAACCCTCAAGGGGTGTACAATCTAAGGTCCCTAACCCTCAAGGGGCATACAATCTAAGGTCCCTAACCCTCCAGGGGTGTACAATCTAAGGTCCCTAACCCTCAAGGGGCATACAATCTAAGGTCCCTAACCCTCAAGGGGCGTACAATCTAAGGTCCCTAACCCTCAAGGGGCGTACAATCTAAGGTCCCTAACCCTCAAGGGGCGTACAATCTAAGATCCCTAACCCTCAAGGGGTGTACAGTCTAAGGTCCCTAACCCTCAAGGGGCGTACAATCTAAGATCCCTAACCCTCAAGGGGTGTACAGTCTAAGGTCCCTAACCCTCAAGGGGCATACAATCTAAGGTCCCTAACCCTCAAGGGGCGTACAATCTAAGGTCCCTAACCCTCAAGGGGCGTACAATCTAAGGTCCCTAACCCTCAAGGGGCGTACAATCTAAGGTCCCTAACCCTCAAGGGGCGTACAATCTAAGATCCCTAACCCTCAAGGGGTGTACAGTCTAAGGTCCCTAACCCTCAAGGGGTGTACAATCTAAGGTCCCTAACCCTCAAGGGGTGTACAATCTAAGGTCCCTAACCCTCAAGGGGCGTACAATCTAAGGTCCCTAACCCTCAAGGGGTGTACAATCTAAGGTCCCTAACCCTCAAGGGGTGTACAATCTAAGGTCCCTAACTCTCAAGGGGTGTACAATCTAAGGTCCCTAACTTACAGTCATACATACACATACTAGGGCCAATTTAGACAGGAGCCAAATAACCTACCAGCATGTCTTTAGAGTGTGGGAGGAAACTGGAGTACCCAGAGGAAACCCACGCAGGCACAGGGAGAACATTCAAACTACAGGCAGGGGGTGCCATGGTTGGGATTCAAACCAATGACCCGAGTACTACCAGGCAGAAGTGCTAACCATTTAGCCACTGTGCTGTTAGCCACTTGTTAAAAAGAAAAAAACACATTCTAGTTTTCCAACGACTGGAGCGGGAGGGCTGGTCATTGGAATGTAACGTGTGTCCAAGCATTCTAATGGCGCTTTTCCAATCAGAATTCCGAAGAGACAATAATAAAGACTTGAAGTAGTCCCGAGACCTCTGAGAAAAGCTCTCCCCGAGGGAAAATTCCTTTTCATTCTAATATTCAGTAATTATCCTCCTCATCCTTCTCTGTCTGCCTGATGAGGGGACAATGACACTCTATGACAGCCCAAGCTGCTAATTGCTAAGCCTCCCCCGCATCTCCATTACAGCAAATTCTGCCGCCGTGTCCCCAGTGGATTCGTTGATGCTGGAAAGACTGGAAACGCACCTTATGACCAGGGTTATGCACCAATCAGACGTTGCTCATCAATCTTGTGCGTTTTATGGCTTTCTTTGTGTCTCCGGGAGATTTTCTTGAGATAGTTTTAGTGACTTGAGGATAATCATTTATTTTGTGGAATCGAATAAAGATGGGCTGTATGTTTGAGCATCGGCCGTTTGGTGTGTTCAGTGTTCACCGCACAATGCACTGCACCCTGACAGTGCATTGTGATTGGCCACAGGTCAGGTGGAATGCTTTGGCCAATCACAGCTCATGATGACGTAACAAGGAGCGGGGGTGACCGTGCCCCCCTGTGACATCATCACACCGGGGGCAGACTGACCATTTGGAAACTCGGGCACTGCCCGAAGGCCCGGGGTCAGTAGGGGGCCCCATGAGATGGCCCTGGTACCCTTTTCATAGGCTTTTTTGAGTTTGGGCAAGGACACAGGGGCCCCATGATCCCCTATTGCCCGGGGGCCCCATGAGTAGTCAGTCCGCCCCTGCATCACACTTTTTAAAGCGGAGCTCCACCCAAAAGGGGAAGTTCCTCTTTAAGGACTGCTTCCCCGCTCCTCATTAAGGATTGGCACCTTTGGGGGGCAGGGGGGAGTGGGTACCCGAATTTGAAAGGTAGCTGCTCCCACTTCTGGGGGTTGTCCTCCCTCCCTGTAGTCTTCTTGGACACATGAAGTGGGTATCAGGGGCTGACTGACCATATGGGCACTCGGGCACTGCCCAAAGGCCCGGGGTCAGTAGGGGGCCCCATGAGATGCCCCTAGTACCTTTCATAGGCTTTTTTGGGTGTGGTTTGAGTGAGGGTGAGGACACAGGGGCCCCATGATCCCCTATTGCCCGGGGACCCCATGAGTTGTCAGTCTGCCCCTGGTGGGTACCCGGCTGGGAAGCCGCAAGCTGTCACAGCCGGGTGCCCACACTGAAGATGCCGGCCTCCTGGAATACAGGACAGCTGGTGAAACGGGCTGCGGGGGAACACACGGCGGGATCGACGGACAGGTAAGTGGCTGTTTTTAAAAGTCAGCAGCTACAGTTTTTGTAACTGCTGACTTTTATTTTTTGACAGGGTGAACAGAACTCCGCTTTAAGAACTGTCATCAGGGCGCAGATGTCCGAGAGCCAGTATCGAGAGCAGAGCGGATTTTTTTCTTTTTTTGGGTCGGCGTTGGTGGCAGGCATCGTGATTGATGTTGGATTGACTTGGGGGGGAATTTTTTTTCATTTTTGTTTGAATAAAGAACTTGAAGACTGTCTCCCGTCATTTTTACACTAAACTTTTTTCTTTGTGAATGGGGAGCAATATAATGTACACCATACTCGTTCAAATGGTGGGAGGGCTGGGATTTGGGGGCCTCCTTGTTAAAGGGAGCTTCCAGATTCCAATAAGTTCCCCGCCTGCAGACCCCCACAACCACCAGCCAGGGTTGTGGGGAAGAAGCCCTTGTCCCCATCAACATTGGGACAAGGTGCTTAGGGGGGAGCCCCCCCTGCCTCAAAGCATCCCCCCATGATGAAGGTATGTGGCCGGGCAATAGGGGATCATGGGGCCCCTGTGTCCTTGCCCAAACTCAAAAAAGCCTATGAAAAAGGTACCAGGGGCATCTCATAGGGCCCCCTACTGACCTACTGATAGATAGATAGATAGATAGATAGATAGATAGATAGATAGATAGATAGATAGATAGATAGATAGATAGATGGGTGTACAGATGGATGGATAAATTAATGGATGAACAGATGGGTGGATGGATGGAAGGGAAAATGGATGAATTATTGGAAGAAAAGATAGGTGGATAAATGTATGGAAGGATGGACGGATGGATTGAAGGATGGCTGAATGGATGGAAGGAAGGGATGTATGGAAGGATAGCTGAATGGATGGAAGGAAGGGATGTATGGAATGATGGGTTGATGGACAGAAGGATGAATGGAGAGGTGAATGGGTTGCTTTGTGTATAGATGAATTAACAGATGCATTGGTAGACGGACAAACAAATGGACTAGTGGAAGGAAGGATAGATAAATGGATGGATGAGGGAACAGATGGGTAGACAGACAGACAGCCTAGTGGACTAATGGATGGACAAACGGATGGATGAACAGAGAGGTGGATGGGTGGACAGGTTGATTCGTGTATAGCTAAATTATGAAACGGTTTGGAAGATGAAATAATGGATGGACACATGGATGGGTGAATGGATTGATGGTGAATAGATGGATGGATGGACAGACAAATGGACACATGGACGAATGCATGAATGGATGGCTGTACAGACAAATCTCTGCTTTTTATTTTCGTGTGGTCAGAGCGATGTCACACCGCCTCCCCAATCATCCAACGCTCATCCCAGGAAAAGTCTTTATTTAGGTTTTATTTCATTTGTCTGGGTTGCGACTTTGGAAGCGTCTGGTCATTGGAGCTCCTCCATAACGGAAAGAAATGAATGCACACAATGGGAAGCCAGGGCTGGATATAAATAGGTTTGTATTTACAAAGTGCACAAATGTAAATATAATTCTCTGCAACATGCAAATCAGCCTAGCAGGGGAGAACAACATGTAATCTACAAGATAAGATGGAAAAAAAGACAAACAGCATGGAGAGTACGCCATGTAACCCTTTCATGGACCGGTGATGGCACTGTCACCGAGGAGCGGCGAAGTCTCTGCGCGACCCATTTAGTCCTTTATTTCCTTTGTAATTAGCATCTGATTATTATTATTATGTTGTATTTCTTATCATTTTTTTAATTATAATTTTGCAATGCAGAGAAAAAAGAAGAGAAAATAGAATAGAACGCAACATGTGTGTATTGAACACAATAAATAACACATCAAATAAAAAATAAAACACGTGCACGATTAAAACCTAAGGGCCTAGTTACATTATGCGCAATAACACGTTATGGTGTGCTGCCAGTCATTTTTACAGAAAGTTGTGTTGGCATTATGGGCATTTCACATCATTAGAGACTGCAGACAGTTTGTTTTCAATCAAACAGACCCTGTCATTTTGAAAGCAATCCCAACAGACCTAGGCAGTGCCCAAAATCCATAGGTGTGCATGGGCCTTCAAAGAAAAAATGAACTGCAGAAGCTGCTATGTCTTGTCTAAAAGGGAAAATATTGACTCCTCCTAAAGCCTCGGCATCATAATAGTGATGGTATTGGGAAATCATGTATTAGCATTATGGCTATTTCACATCATTAGAGACTGCAGATGGGCTATATTTGTTGATTAGGTGGACCCTGTTTGGTAGACTTGCACTTTGATGAAAGAATCACAGTACCATTGGAGGCTGGGGAGGCATGGTGTTGATGTCACCCGTGCCTTCCAGTAGACTTGGAATCTGGGGAGGCATGGTGATGTTACCGATGCCTCCCAGTACCATTGGAGGCTGTTTAGGCATGGTGGTGATGTCACCCATGCCTTACAGTTCCATTGGAGGCTAGGGAGGCACGGTGATGTTACCAGTGCCTCCCAGTACCATTGATGGAAGGGGAGGCACAGTGATGTCCCCCCATGCCTTCCAGTATTGCTGGAGGCTAGGGAGGCATTATGATGTTACCAGTGCCTCCCACTACCATTGGAGGCCAGGGAGGCATGGTGGTCATATTACCCATGCCTTCCAGTACCATTGGAGGCTGGGAAGGCATGGTGATGTCACCTATGCCTTCCAGTAGGATTGGAATATAAGGAGGTACCATGCATCACAGTACCATTGGAGGGTGAGGAGGCATGGTGATGTCACCCATGCCTCCCAGTACCATTGGAGGCTGGGGAAGCACAGTGCTGTCGCCCATGCCTTCCAGTACTGTTGGAGGCTAGGGATGCATGATGATGTTACCAGTGCCTCCCAGTACCATTGGAGGCCAGGGAGGCATGGTGGTCATATTATCCATGCCTTCCAGTACCATTGGAGGCTGGGGAGGCATGGTGATGTCACCCATGCCTTCCAGTAGGATTGGAATATAAGGAGATACCATGCATCACAGTACCATTGGAGGGTGAGGAGGCATGGTGATGTCACCCATGCCTCCCAGTACCATTGGAGGCTGGGGAAACACAGTGATGTCGCCCATGCCTTCCAGTGCTGTTGGAGGCTGGGGAGGCATGATGATGTTACCAGTGCCTCCCAGTACCATTGGAGGCCAGGGAGGCATGGTGGTCATATTATCCATGCCTTCCAGTACCATTGGAGGCTGGGGAGGCATGGTGATGTCACCCATGCCTTCCAGTAGGATTGGAATATAAGGAGGTACCATGCATCACAGTACCATTGGAGGGTGAGGAGGCATGGTGATGTCACCCATGCCTCCCAGTACCATTGGAGGCTGGGGAAGCACAGTGATGTCGCCCATGCCTTCCAGTACTGTTGGTGATATCACCAGTGCCTCCCTGTAGCATTGCACAATGGGTCCAACATTTTTTATATTTTTTTTATAGATGGCTTTTTAAAACCTTTTGTGTTGGGTGGGCAAAGAGCTGCAAAAAAACGCAGACCTTCTGTTTGCTATGGAAGGTCCACTTTAAGCCTCTGGGTAGTGGCTGATATTGGTGACATCCAACAAATATCCCACACTCCGGGGAGGGGGGCACCATGACCAATCTCTACATGTCATCACCAGCCTGAAATCTGAGGCATCACAGATGTTAATTTGTTTCTCTTTTCTATTAATTTTTTTAAGAAGTGTAAATGAGCTTCAGATATCCGTGGCCGGTTTAAATATATCACAAATCAGCTTATTTCAACTGAGTCATCGGAGAGATATGAAAGGTCACAGCGAGCTGTAATTTGCACCAATCCTTTAATAGATCCAAAATGGGACAGACAACTGCAAGCACAAGTATCTTGGTTTTTGCTGGCCATTCATAGAGCCAAATCTACTCCAGGAAAATCAGAAATTCTCCTAAAACCTATTTTTAAAATGTGCTCATTGTAATTATCTATAATCCTCCAGTCTATTAATTTCCCATCATCCTATGCTCACCCACTGGCTGCACTAAGGAGTGAGGATGTGGGGAGGAGGAATGAGTGGCAAAGCTCAATTATACACAGGGAAAGGCGAAAATCACTGTAATGATGGCCTCATCAATGTTCTAAAGCTCTTCCCTTGTCCAGAGAGTAAGCTGGGACCAAGTAGTATTGCTCAACTGTGGCAAAGAAAAATGAGTTTACTCACCTGCTATGCTGTCTGGCAGGGGTGCCTGGATCCTAATACTGCCTGAACAGAATTGCAAAATCTTCATACAGAACCAGGGGCGGACTGACAACTCATGGGGGCCCCCGAGCAATAGGGGATCATGGGGCCCCTGTGTCCTTGCCCAAACTCAAAAAAGCCTATGAAAAAGGTACCAGGGGCATCTCATGGGGCCCCCTACTGACCCCGGGCCCTCGGGCAGTGCCCGAGTTTCCAAATGGTCAGTCCACCCCTGTACAGAACATGCTTACTGGTATGAACTAGTCATTAAACTGCTCATCCTTGCAAGTTCCAGACAGAAGGCAGACAGACGCAATGTGGAAGGGCTGGAAATGCAACTGCTACAGGTGAGACCCTGGCAATGGACACAGGCTTACCTGAGGTAAGTTGCACTTTGGTCATCACCAGAGCACCCTACAAGGAGTGATGGGCCAATGACCCTAATGGCCTCTCACTTACTTTGCTACAACTGTTCACCAAGCTGCAAACCTTTGATTGCTCTTATTCGGCCCTTGGGGCACATTTTCATCCACTGATACCAACAATGAGCCATAATTCCTCCCACTGACACCAATTATGGGGCACAATTCCTCCAAATGACACCAATTATGGGCAAAATTCCTCCCACTGACACCAACAATGGGGCACAGTTCGTCACAATGACCAACAATGGAGCCCAATGACACTAATAATGGGGCACAATTCCTCCCAATGACACCAAAGAAGGGGCATGGTTTATTCCCACTGAGATCAGGATATTATCTACTCCTAATGGCCACAGTCTGACCCTCCTAAAGTCTGAAGGACAGTAAACTGGCTCTTTGTTTAGAAAGTTTGGAGACCCCTAGTCTAAGTAACCAGGCAGGGAGCTGTCCAGCGTCTCAGGTGGCTCAGTGAGAAAAGCTACTGCCAGACATAGCGGAGATCCCTGGTTCAGATCCAGGCCCTGACAGCAAGCCAAGAAGATAAGGATAGCTGATGATAAACGTCTGGGTCAGAAGGGGACTGGAATACAGGACACCTATAGCCAGACCCCATAATGGTGCA
>NW_028318387.1:0-60000 GCF_062004578.1 Staurois parvus | reverse complement strand
AAAGTATGTGAACCCCTTGGGATTCCGTGGAGTTTTGCATGAATTGGGCATAAAATGTGCTCTGAACGTCATCTAAGTCACAACAATAGAAGAACACAGTCTGCTGAACATAATACTACACAAACATTAGATGTTGCCATGGTTTAATTGCACATAACATGTAAACATTCACAGTGCAGGGAGGAAAAAGTATGTGAACCTTTGGACTTAATAACTGGTTGACCCTCCTTTGGCAGCAATAACCTCAACCAAACGTTTCCTGTAGTTGCAGATCAGACCTGCACAACGATCTGGAGTCATTTTGGACCACTCCTCTTCACAAAACTGTCTCAGTGTAGCAATATTCTTGGGATGTCTGGTGTGAATCGCTCTTAAGGTCATGCCACAGCATTTCAATCGGGTTGAGGTCAGGACTCTGACTGGGCCACTCCAGAAGGCGTATTCTGTGCTGTTGCAGCCATTGTTTTGTTGAATTACTTGTATGCTTTGGGTCATTGTCCTGTTGCATCACCCATCCTCTGCGGAGCTTCAGTTGGCGGACAGATGGTCGTACGTTTTCCTGCAAAATGTCTTGATAAACTCTGGAATTCATTTTCCCATCAATGACAACAATCCGTCCAGGCCCTGAGGCAGCAAAGCACCCCCAAACCATGATGCTCCCTCCGCCATGTTTTACAGTGGGGATGAGGTTTTGATGTTGGTGTGCTGTGCCTTTTTTTCTCCACACATAGTGTTGTGTGTTCTTCCCAAACAACTCAATCTTGGTTTCATCTGTCCACAGTATATTCTGCCAGTAGTGCTGTGGAACATCCAGGTGCTCTTTTGCAAACTTCAAACGTGCTGCAATATTCTTTTTGGACAGCAATGGCTTCCTCCGTGGTGTCCTCCCATGTACTCCATTCTTGTTTAATGTTTTCCTTATTGTAGATGTGTCAACAAAAATGTTAGCATGTGCCAGAGATTTCTGTAGGTCTTTAGTTGACACTCTGGGATTCTTCTTTACCTCATGCAGCATTCTGCGCTGTGCTCTTGCAGTCATTTTTACAGGACGACCGCGCCTAGGGAGAGTAGCAACAATGCTAAACTTTCTCCATTTGTAGACAGTCTGTCTTACCGTGGACACATGAACATCAAGGCTCAAGGAGATACTTTTGTAACCCTTTCCAGCTTCATGCAAGTCAACAATTCTTGATCGTAGGTCTTCTGAGAGCTCTTTTCTGCGAGGCATGGTTCACATCAGACAGTGCTTCTTGAAACCAGTAAACCCAAAACAGGTGTGTGTTTTTTAAGGGCAGGACAGCTGTCAGCAACACATCCAATATCATCACACTGATTGGAGTCAAGGTTGGCTCACTCCTGGCTCCAATTAGCTCTGGGAGAAGTCATTAAGCTAGGGCATCACATACTTTTTCCTCCCTGCACTGTGAATGTTTACATGTTATGTGCAATTAAACCATGGCAGCATCTAATGTTTGTGTAGTATTATGTTCAGCAGACTGTGTTCTTCTATTGTTGTGACTTAGATGACGTTCAGAGCACATTTTATGCCCAATTCATTCAAAACTCCACGTAATCCCAAGGGGTTCACATACTTTTTCTTGCAACTGTATGTATGTATATATATGTGTATATATATATGTATATATGTGTGTGTGTGTATATATATGTGTATATATATATGTATATATGTGTGTGTGTGTATATATATGTGTATATATATATGTATATATGTGTGTGTGTGTATATATATGTGTATATATATATGTATATATGTGTGTGTGTGTATATATATATATATATATATATATATATATATATATATGAATGTGTATATATATATATATATACATACATACATTTTTTTTTCACAGAGGCTCTACCATTTCAAATTCAATTAAACTTTAATGTAAATTATATTTAAATTGTCCG
This sequence comes from Staurois parvus, assembly GCF_062004578.1. Lineage (NCBI taxonomy): Eukaryota > Metazoa > Chordata > Amphibia > Anura > Ranidae > Staurois > Staurois parvus. The sequence goes on along the minus strand of NW_028318387.1, from coordinate 58,071 downwards.
ACTCCACAACAGCTACAAGGAAAGTGAATAACGTCCCAAACAGAAAAAGTCAACAACTTATATATAAATATTCATATAAACATTTTTAAGATGATTCCACTGCACCTATACTGTATTTTGTTACTAGTTTTTTTTTTTTCTCTTCTTTTTTTTCCCCCTAAATACTTGACTTTGGTTTTAGCCAAAGTTATTGAGTCTCCCTTTAATCTGTGATGGTGTTGGGGAGGGGGTAGGTATAATTATAGTAAAGATGATTTTGAATTCGAAATTATAGGGCTCCAGTAAAAATGCATTTTTTTTAAAAGGTAACTCCACTGCTCCTCTAATGCCATGCACATTTTTTTTTAATTTTTTTTCCCCAATTTCTTGATTTTTCTTTTGGAGCAAAGCTGTTGACTTTTCTTTTATCTGTGGTGGTGATGGAGGTTGAGGGGGCAGGAGGTGTGCTTAAGCATAACTAAAAAAAAGTTTAATTAAATGTTTATTTATAGGACCCCATAAAACAATACATTTTTAAAAAAGTAGCTCCACTGCACCCAGAAAGATGCCTATACTTACCTATTCTGAAGTCACTATGGTTCGGTCACATGATCTCTCCAGCACTGGCTTCAGTGTAGAGGAGAGATTGCCGACAATGGCCGCCGATAGGCTATAATACAACCTCCTACGCTTAGTTGCCGTACTTATGAGTCTAATCCACTTGTCTGGCTATTGGGTATGGCGCCAAAAGGTCTTACTGCCCTCTCAGGACTGTGAGTGTCCTCGCAAAACTGGAATTTATAAAAAAAAAAAAAGAGGGCACACCAACCTAGTGCATTATCAAGGGCATATAGTAGAATGTAGACGAGACCACCTCCAGGTCCATGGTACCCAGCCAGTGGTATGGGAAGTCTCTGTAGCCTCCTAAGGCTTATGTGTTTTGAGGGTTGGACCCTCTTCTTCAGAGCCTTCAGGCTTTGTCTCTGAAGAACCGGTTCTGTCCCTCTAAATGTGTAAGTCTTAGGACGTTACAGAGATTTCCCATACCACTGCCTGGGTACCATGGCCCTAGAGGTGGTCTTGTCTACATTCTACTGTATGCCTATATATCACGTTTGTGAGTAGATGTCCTACTTTTCATATTATATTAAATGGTGTTTTTTTGGTAATGCACTAGGTTGGTGCGCCCTCTTTCCTTTTTTCCAGGACTTTCGACTTCCTCATTCTTATTGGTTTTAGTCATTCTATTACTTATTTACTGCTGGGTTTTAAATCCGTGTCACCTTGCACAACTCAATTCTTTTTTTTTTTTTTTTTTTTTTTTTTTTTTTGGGGCAGCACACATAGACAGCCTTGGCACTCTTTTTTAGGGTCTTTCTTATGATAGACGATAGAACATACCTGTATGTCCTTGATTGTTGCCTGTGTTAGGAACCCTTGGGTTAATCTTTACAGTATGCCCTTGCTAGCAACAGGGCCATCTTAATAGCATCATGGGCCCCTGGGCAAAGTAATGCACTGGGGCCCCTACCAGCCTACCCCAATTTAGGCACCTACTGTCAAGCGTTAAAGTATAAATATTTGATAGAATTAAACATATACTTATTAGTACTTTCAAAAACATGCCATAAATCAGAGACTTAAGCCGGCCACACACTGGTCGAGTTCCGAAAGAATTTTCTTTCGAAAATCTTTTCTAAGAATCTTCATTCGAATTTCGCACCATTAATGGGTTACAGAAACGGCCGATTTTCGTGTGACCGTCGAATTTGAGTGATCGGGCATGTTGGAAATGTTTCGAAAGATGAACAAATTTCTAATTAATGATGGGAGAATCGTGCGAGAAATGTAATTGAAAAAGAAATGAGCGTGAGCTGTGACCTGGAAAGAAAAGAAAGTTCTTGGCCACGAAAATTCTTTTCTGTAGCAACACGAGGTGAAATTGGTTGGTTGAATTTCAAAATCAATGGTAGCATCATCGGATTACAAAACTCATTAAATTTCCGATTTTCTAAAGAAAATTTGTTCGGAATTCGGTCCGTGTATGGCCTGCATAATTAGAACAAAGGGCACAGTACAAGGAGGGGGGATCGGGAGGGCACAGTACAGGGAGGGGGATAGGCAGGGCACAGTACAGGGAGGGGGATCGGGAGGGCACAGTACAGGGAGGGGGGAGTTGCAGGGCACAGTACAGGGAAGGGGGATCGGGAGGGCACAGTACAGGGAGGGGGATCGGGAGGGCACAGTACAGGGAGGGGGATCGGGAGGGCACAGTACAGGGAAGGGGGATCGGGAGGGCACAGTACAGGGAAGGGGGATCGGGAGGGCACAGTACAGGGAGGGGGATCGGGAGGGCACAGTACAGAGAAGGGGGATCGGGAGGGCACAGTACAGGGAAGGGGGATCGGGAGGGCACAGTACAAGGAAGGGGGATCGGGAGGGCACAGTATAGGGAAGGGGGATCGGAAGGGCACAGTACAGGGAAGGGGGATCGGGAGGGCCCAGTACAGGGAGGGGGGATCGGCAGGGCACAGTACAGGGAGGGGGATAGGCAGGGCACAGTACAGGGAGGGGGATCGGCAGGGCACAGTACAGGGAGGGGGATCGGCAGGGCACAGTACAGGGAAGGGGGATCGGCAGGGCACAGTACAGGGAGGGTGATCGGGAGGGCACAGTACAGGGAAGGGGGATCGGGAGGGCACAGTACAGGGAAGGGGGATCGGGAGGGCCCAGTACAGGGAGGGGGGATCCGCAGGGCACAGTACAGGAAGGGGGGATCTGCAGGGCACAGTACAGGGAAGGGGGATCATCAGGGCACAGTACAGGGAAGGGGGATCGTTAGGGCACAGTACAGGGAAAGGGGATCGGGAGGGCACAGTACAGGGAGGAGCTGAAGAGCACACCATTGTGCCCAGAACAGCCGCCAATCCCGCTCACCCCTTGTCCCAGCTCTGAGTAACACACTTGATGTGCTAGAGTGACAACGCTCACTGCTCCCCTGTATCTATGGAGAAGTTGCATTTTCACCCTAGGGCAGGACTGCATATCACCTCCCCACTTCTCCATAAGGGGGAGATGTTCCGTAGTCCTCAGAGAGAGCTGGCATAGCAAAGGCAAAGAGCACAGGAAGTTTTTAGCTTATGAGATTTCTGACAGGATCTGACAGGTATTTGTTGGCACTTATTAAACCAATATAATGAAATCTTCGTAATAGTATATTTACTGGACCGAGAGGAGGCAAGTAAGGGAAGTTCATGGTTAGGGTTTACTTTATTTATTTATTTATTTTTAATTTGCTTTTTATTGATTTTCAAAATGCTTACAACAAACAGAGTTGCATAAAATCATGAAATAAACAATAAAGAACAAATAAACATGCTCATCAGTGAGAGGTATATAGGTACATACAATGTCAGTAGGTAACAGTGAATTAGCCATCATTTTCAGACAATTGAGTAGGCAAATCTGAAATGAAAAGATCCCACAGTTCCCAAACTGCCTCAAAGATGGGGACAGCGTTCGCATGTAAAGCAGTGAGGTACTCCATTCTTATTTTTTATTTTAAAGCGGTTATAAAGGTATAAAAAAATATATATATATAATTTGTTTGTTACATTAAAATAATAAACTTTTTATACTTAAAGCAGAGTTCCAGTTGATTAAAAAATAAAATAAAATAAAAGTCAGCAGTTACAAAAACTGTAGCTGCTGACTTTTAAAATACAGACTCTTATCTGTCCCTCGGTCCAGCAGTGTCCTCGCCACGGCTGGTTTCACCGGCCATCTTCTCCCCGGTGCTGGCATCTTCAGTGTGGGCACCCGGCTGTGACAGCTTGTGGCTTCACAGTCGGGTGCCCACTGTGCATGCGTGAGTAGTGCTGCGCTTTGTGAATGGCCCCGTAGTCTTCTGGGACCTGTCATGTGTCCCAGAAGACTACGGGGAGGGAGGAGGACGACTTCTGCTTCCGAGCACCTTAGGTGATTGCAGCAGAAGTGGGATCGGGTACCCAGGGTTGCTGATAGAAACCATGGGGACCCATACAGCCAACCTGAGAGGGCCCTTCTCCTCAAAAAAAAAAAAAAGGAAAAAAAAACAGCTTACTATGCTTCAGTTATGAATGAACACAGTGAGTGATCAGTGACGATTGCTCATTATGTTCATTCAGAAAACTTTTTGTCCTCAAGGATCCTATTGTGTGCTTGCATCTGCCAGTGGAAAGAAGAGGAAGGAAGCTGGTAGCACTGTGGAGGTGGGGACACATGGGGGCGGGGAAGTAGGGAGAAACATATAATGCAAAGGGAGGGTGATGGGTGCCACGGGGGGGGGGGGGTCAATTACGGGAACCGAGCCCCTGTAGGGCTCTCTCTGCAGCAGCTGCCAGCAGGAGGGAGAGAAGAAGCCGGCTTTCAGTTGCTGCAGAGAGAGCCCTACAGGGGATCAATTCCAGTAATTACTCCCCACCATGTCGATCACCCTCCCTGCCTACATCGGATTCACCCAGCTGCCTGGGCCCCCCTGTTACCTGGGCCCCGTACAGGAGGACTGGTGATACCCCCTTATCGACAGCCCTGTGGGTACCTGTCAAATTCGAGTACCCACTCCCCAAAGGTGCCAATCCTTAATGAGGAGCGGGGGGAAATGCATTAAAGCGGATCCTCCCCTTTTGGGTGGAGCTCCGCTTTGCACAAAGCGGCCCCAAACCTTCTCTTCTGGGGTCCCCTGTCGGTATTCTCCACTCTTCTCTGAGTGTTACAATAGCAAGCCACTTGCTATGGGGGCACTCATGCAGGCTTGCTCCAGAGCCGGGCTGTGTGCATCCATAGACTGGATTTGATTGACAGCAGCAGGAGTCATTTGCTCCTGCTGCTGTCAATCAAATCCAGTGAGGAGGGAGCAGGGGGATTGACCAAGCTGTCCATAGACACACACAGCACAGCTTGACAAATCCCCCTGCTCCCTCCTCACTGAATTTGATTGACAGCAGCACGAGCCAATGATTCCTGCTGCTGTCTCTGTGCCTGTGAGAGAGGGAGAGAAAATGGGCACAGCGTTGGATTGAAAGTGGAGTCAGGGGGTTTTGGTTTTTTTTGTACCTTAACCACTTCCCGTCCGGCCACTGTATATAAACGGCCGGATGGTCGCAGTCCAGGAGCGGGTTGCCGTTCATAAACGGCGCCCGCCATTTTAAATTGTGCACACTCCCTGGGAGTGCGCAGCACCTCGATCCAGTGCCCGCTGTGTCTTCCGGACATAGAGGAACCCCGATCGCTGTATGAGACCTGTGTGAGGTCCCAATCATGTGATCACTGATTGGCCAATCAGTGATCACATGAATAGGTGTAAACAAGATGTCACTTCTGACATCATTGCTTACTATGTGTGAAATCTGTGAATGATCACAGAGGTCACATGGTACAGGGCTATTCACGACAGCCTTGTACCATGTGACAAGCTGTGACCAATCACAGCTCTCACAGTATTTCTCAATGGCTGCAAGAATGCAGCCAGAGAGAAGGAGAAATGATTGCTTTTACAGCCTTTATGGGTGTAAAAGCAATCAATGAAAAAAAAAAAAAAACCTTCATCACCCCCCACAAGTAGTACAGTGTCACCATTGTGACACTGTACTGTTAGGGTGACAGTATATAAAAAAACATAAATAATAATATAAAAATGTAAAAAAAATGTGTAAAAAATTATAATTTTTGGTTATAAACTAATCTGGGTTATTTTTTTTACTAAAAAGATAGCTGAATAAATGTTGGCCAAGTTTTATAAAGAAAGATTATTTATTTGTAAAATTTTATAAGAAAAACACTTTTTTTCAAAAATTGTGGACTTTTTCATTTATACAGCAGCAAAAATAAAAATCCCAGTGGTGAATAAATACCACCAAAATAAAGTTTTATCTGTCTCAAAAAATGCAAAAAAAATTCATATGGGTGCAGTGTTGCATGACCGCGCAATTGTCATTCAAAGTGCAACAGCGCTGAAAGCTGAAAATTGGCCTGGACAGGAAGGGGTAAAAGTGTCCGGACTTGAAGTGGTTAATGCAGAAAAAGGTAAGAAAAACCCCTCATGCCTCTAGAAGCACTTTGAGTAATAATGCTGCCTAGCTGGGATCGGGGGTTTTGCTTTCTATGAATAATCTTCATCCCTGTTCAGTTTCCCTGGCTGACGTCTCATTAAGTTGACATAAACAGTCACCATCGGCCCGGCAGCCTCTTGTAAATATAAGCCTGGATGTTTTATACACCGGAGGAGTCCGATGATGATTCCCCACGTAAATAATATATGAAACGCCATAAATGAATCTGATTTGTGTGCGATCAATCATCCGCGATAGAGCGTTTCCATTACAAAAACAGTCAGGTCACTGAGCGAAGCGCTACACACGCCATGAATTATTTAAAAAAAATACATAAAGAAGGAGCCGGCGCGCTGACCAGCACCGCCATGTACGCCGTGCATCGTACGAGTAGAGCGTGGTCCACCAGGACCATATATCCTATGGAAAAGTTCTGTCAGTTTCCTTTCCCACTTTCCTCTGCGGATAGATGTCAGCCGGTTATAAATGAGGATTGCTATAAACCTTTTCAGCTTCTCTTCTATATGTTACCTGCTGAGCCGGACAAATCCCAGTTGCTGGGGAACTAATACCACCACAGAAATTACAGATGCTCTCTCTGGTTTTGTAGTCCATGAAAACTCATCCAAGGCTCTCGGTATTATCAGCTAGATCTACCAGCCAAAGCTCGGTTCTGGAAGTTCGTGACAGTATCAGTGCGCTTGGAATCTGCAGAGCATTGGCTTCAACCATAATTGAGAAATGGGACTCTCCAATCTGCCATGGTTCTTGTAGAGCAATATTTTTCAACTAACAAGGTATTGACGTGTTTGGAATAGGGTCTGCAGAGCATTGGCTTCAACCATGATTGAGGAACGGGACTCTCCAACCTGCCATGGTTCTTGTAGAGTAATATTTTTCAACTAACGAGGTATCAGCGTGTCTGAAATTGGGTCTGCAGAGCATTGGCTTCAACCATAATTGAGAAACGGGACTCTCCAATCTGCCATGGTTCTTGAAGAGCAATATTTTTCAACTAACGAGGTATTGACGTGTTTGGAATGGGGTCTGCAGAGCATTGGCTTCAACCATGATTGAGGAACGGGACTCTCCAACCTGCCATGGTTCTTGTAGAGCAATATTTTTCAACTAACGAAGTATCAGCGTGTTTGGAATGGGGTCTGCAAAGCATTGGCTTCAACCATGATTGAGAGATTGGGCTCTCCAACCTGCCATGGTTCTTGTAGAGCAATATTTTTCAACTAACGTGGTATAGGGGCCTCAGCTGTGACCCTTGATGTCATCAAGGGGGGCCACAATTAATACTTAGTAAGTGTAATGCTACAGGACATGGCCAGAGACCAGCCTTTTGTACCCCCAGAGGAACCCCTAAACTGATTTTCAGGTCTAGAGGAACCCTTACCAAAACCAATATACCAGGAGTCAATGGCAAAATTTCCCATTGATGTAGGATGAATGTCCCACCACCTACAGTGGTAGTCAGGAAGAATGTCTGTCTCTTTTACAGAGGAACCTCTAAAATAATTTTCAGGTCTTACTAAAGATTGGGGGTCAACAAACAGAGAAAATGAATTTAGATTGGTGGCCATTGGGAACAATGGAACCCTTATATTGGGGGGCCGGTGGGAAGAGTGGAACCCTTGCATTGGTTGGCCATTGGGAAGAATGGAACCCTTACATTTTGTGGCCAGATAAAAGAATGGAAGGCTCACACTGGGTGTCCAGTGGGAAGAATGGAACCCTTACACTGGGTGGCCAGTTGGAAGAATGGAACCCCTTACATTGGGTGGCCAGTGGGAAGAATGAACCTTTATATTGGGTGGTCAGTGGGAAGAATGGAACCCGTACATTGGGTGGCTAGTGGTAGGAATGAAAACCTTACATTGGGTGGCCAGTGGGAAGAATAGAACCTTTTACTTTGGTGGCCATTAGGAAAAATGGAAAGCTAACACTGGGTGGCCAGTGGGAAGAATGGAACCCTTACATTGGGTGGCCAGTGGGAAGAATGGAACCTGTACATATGGTGTCCAGTTGGAGGAATGAAACCCTTACATTGGGTGGCTAGTGGGAAGAATGAAACCCTTACATTGGTGGTCAGTTGGAAGAATCGAATGCTTACATTGCTGGTCAGTGGGAAGCCTAGAACCCCTAATGTTTCGGTCAGTAAGAGGAGTTCCCCATTACAGACAGCCAAAAAAAAAACTTAAAACTAAACAAAATTAATAAAGATAATTATCTACAAAATAAAACATAAATATTGTATCTACAACATAAAAACATATTACATTTTATTTATGTATTTATTTTTGGTAGATAATGATCTACAGAATAGATAATAATAAAAAAAAAATCTTAAAACTAAACAAAATTAATAAAGATATTTATCTACAAAATAAAACCTAATAAATACTGTATCTACAACATTATTATTATTATTATTATTATTATTATACAGGATTTATATAGCGCCAACAGTTTGCTCAGCGCTTTACAATATAAACATATTACATTTATTTTATTTTTATTTTTTTGGTAGATAATTATTTTTACCATTGCGTGTTTATTTTTTAGATAATTATTTGTATTTTTATGTTTTTTTTTTTTTTATTTTGTAGATCATTATTTTTAGGTTGGGTTCCTTACCAAGCAGTTGATTTGTGTCTTCAGCATCTAGCAATAAGTGAAATAATAGTTTGGGGTGGGAGCCTTTAGGAACAGATAGCTTTCTGGGCCCGAATTGAAGAAAACGATCGATTGGTTAGAATAAAGGGGTTGATTTTTTTAAAGGCAAATAGACTGTGCACTCTGCAAGGGCAGTTGTGCCAAAGCTTAGTAAATAGGTGGAGCTTTGCTTTGCAAAGAACACCCAATCATATGCAAGGGAAATGAGGATAAAAAAAAAAATCCACCCCAAATTGTCCTTTACCACCAACTCCGGTTCCAATGTAACGATCGTTTTCACAATTCGCAAAAAAGGTGCAGAAGGCACACGGGCGCCATTAGCAAATGACAGTCAGACAACCATAGCATACTGGAGACTGAGAGCTAGAGTGGAAATTTTCAGCCGGTGGCCGCTTGTTCTCCCACATTGGCGCACGTGTCTACATCTGATATAAATGAGGTTTTGGTGAATAAATCTATTTCTGGTGTCGGACTTCTACCTTACTGTAGGTTGGATTAAAAGAAAGTCCCGGTTTTTCGTGGTGTGAATTCATGGCTGTGGTCTGGACATCATTCAAGATTCGATGCAATGGCCCGTTGGCCCCCCTAGTTTCCATAGCCACCTGTTTCGCCATCTCATCGCACACGTCATGCAAGTGGCGTTTAATAAAACGTGGCAATCGTTTGACTCGTAGCTCTGCGCAGCCATCAAGGTTGGAGTGATCAGACGATGCTCAGCAGATGTTTTGTCTGCTGCTCCCGGCCGGGACGCCTTGGCGGATTTAATGAGCGCAGACGGATCTATAGAAATGCACGCCGAGCGAGCGGGGTCACCCGTATTGTGACTGCAGCTCTGCACATTAGAAGGACACAGAAATATGGCTGCTTTATATTTAAGTGATTAACAATAGAGGGGAAAAAAATTTATCGAAATGTTTCCAATAGAGGAAAAAATATGTATCGAAAAGTTTTCAATAAAGAAAAATATGTATCAAAATGTTTCCAATAGAGGAAAAAAAATGTATCAAAGTTTCCAATAGAGGGAAAAAAAATTATCAAAATGTTTCCAATAGAGGAAAAATATGTATCAAAATGTTTCCAATAGAGGAAAAAATATGTATCAAAAAGTTTCTAACAGAGGAAAAAAAAGTATTAAAATGTTTCCAATAGAGGAAAAATATGTATTGAAAAGTTTCCAATAGAGGGGAAAAAAATGTATCAAAATGTTTCCCATAGAAGGGAAAAAATGTATCGAAATGTTTCCAATAGAGGAAAAAATATATTGAAATGTTTCCAATAGAGGAAAAAATATATTGAAATGTTTCCAATAGAGGAAAAAATATATCGAAATGTTTCCAATAGAGGGGAAACAATGTATGGAAATGTTTCCAATAGAGGGAAACAATGTATGGAAATGTTTCCAATAGAGGGGAAACAATGTATGGAAATGTTTCCAATAGAGGAAAAAATATATCAAAATGTTTCCAATAGAGGAAAAAATGTATCAAAATGTTTCACTGTCATTGAAAAAGGAAATCCTTCCTAAAGCGCCTCTAAACCCAAAAATAAAAAAAGTAATATCGACGCTTCAGATATGGGAACTGTTTTTTCATTTTCTTTACTCGGTGAGCCTGACACTTCCTGCCTTAGGGTGACAACGTTCACTGCACTGTATCTATGGAGCAACCGTGTTGTCACCTTAAGTTGCTTCTCTGATTCAGACTACATGTCTTCCTCTCCTCATCTCTGGGGGGGGGGGGGGGTTAGTTCCCAGTGGATAGCTGGGAAAGCTGATAACTGTGTTGTGAGATATCAGTTCAGTGCCAGGATAAGGTCACCTAGAGCTCAAGGCAAACTGCCCCCCCCCCCCAAGATGAATGTGTCAGCAAAAATCCCCCTGCCCCCCGAGAAGGAAATTGAACACTAATCTGCATGCTTACCCCCAGCACAAATCGTTGCCTCCCATCCCCCACATCCCCCAGCACAAATGACTCACCCCCCCCAAAAAAAAGTGCACTATCTGCGTGCTTACCCCCCAAGCATTAATGTACCCTCCTCCCAGCACAAATCCCATCCCCCACATCCCCCAGTACAAATGACTCCCTCCACCCAAAAAAATAAAATTGAGCACTAATCTGCATGCTTGCCCCCCAAGCATTAATGTACCCTCCTCCCAGTACAAATTCACCCAGCTGCTGAAATCCCCCCCTCCCAGCACAAATTGTTGCCTCCCATCCCCCACGTCCTCCAGCTCAAATTATTCATCCCCCCCCCAAAAAAAAAAAAAAAAGATAAAAATTGTGCACTAATCTGCATGCTTACCCCCAAGCATAAATATACCCTCCTCACAGTACAAATGACTCCCTCATCACCCCCCCCCCCCAAAAAAAAAAGTGCACTAATCTACACGCTTTCCCCCCCCCTCCCAGCACAAATCGTTGCCTTCCATCCACCATGTCCCCCAGCACAAATGACTCCCCCCAGAGAAAAAACAAAATCACCCCAGCTAGCACAAATCCTCTACCCCTCAAATTTCCCCTCCAAGTACACATTCTCTCCCCCTCACTCCAAATCTCCCCTCAAACCACAAATTCTCCCCCATACCCCCTTCTAGCACAAATCCTCCCCCTTCAAATTTCCCCTCCTAGCACAAATGCCCCCCAATCATCCCTACTAGTACAACACCCCCCCCAAAACAAAAATGTACTCTCCCAGCAAAGTTCCCCTGCCCCCCACCATATCACCACATCTAGTGCAGATCCGACTAAATCCCCACTCCTAGCACACCCCCTTACATTTCTCCTTCTAGAACAATTCTTATCCCCTGTTGCCCCCAGGGGCGTATTTACCACAAGGCAAACAAGGCAATTGGGTGGCATTTTTTAGGGGGGCAGCGCCGCCTCCCTGGAAGAAGGGATGAAAGAAGGGACAGGTGGGAACTGATAGATTATGCCGGCTTCATGGTGTATGCAGAGCCCGATTCTCATTCTTGGGGATGTCTGGAGCTGGTGAGTGTCTTCGCTCTCTCGTTGGGTGGGGTGGCCAGTGTATGGGGGGCGGTGGTAGTGGAAAGTTCCCTCTTGTGGGGGTGGGGGCTGGGGTGTTGCTGGTCAATGTCAGGCTCTCTTCATGAAGGAAGGGGGTGCTGGTCGATGTCAGACTCTCTCTGGGGGGGGGGGGGGCGATTTTTGTGTTGCCTAGGGCAGCATGAAACCTAAATACACCACTGGTCCCCCCTCCCAACACCAATCCCTTCCCCTCAATCTCCTTGCAGCATCCTCCCCCCACCTCACATGATACAGTGCCCAGGGCAACTGTCCCTCCTGCCTACCCCTTGTCCCAGCCCTGATAGGAAGATAACAGGGATGTTGGATTTCTGGCAGGATCAACAGTTTTTTCTGTACTTGCAGAAAATGTGCTTAGCCTAAAAAAAAAAAAAAGAATGCAGCCACCATGTCTAAGGACTGGTACACTTCAATATATTACATCTTTGTTCTTGGGTTTAGATATACTTTAACTCCTTCCCGGACACCCTGGTGTCTCTTTTACCCCCGGTTCACATATATGTGGCCGTGCGGGCCACATATTGCTCGGGCACGAGAGCCCATTCATTTAAATGGACTCCCATGCCCGTGACACGCAGGGAAGTAGTCCCTGCACTACCTTAGAAAACGCAGCCTCAGTTCCCAGCCTCAGTTCCCAGTACAGCTGCTTTTCCCAGTGCAGGTAGCATGCCATTAGAACTAATGGCACCCGCCCGCGGGTCCGCAATTCTCTGTGCGGGTGGTGCGGCTGCACGGATTTTCATACGGATCCGCAGCGGCACCACCCGCACAGATGTGAACCTAGGGTAAAAGAAGGGGGGGTCCTGATCCTCTGGGATGACAAGGCTCTTACCCCTGGTTCACATCTATGAGGGTGGTGCCGCTGCGGATCCGCATGAAAATCCGTGCAGCCGGACCACCCGCACAGAGAAATGTGGACCCGCGGGCGGTTGCCATTAGTTCTAATGGCACGCCGCCCGCACAGGGAAACACATCCATACTGGGAACCGAGGTTCCTGTGCAGACTGCGTGTTCCAAAGTAGTGCAGGGACTTCTTTCTCTGCGTATCACGGTAGTCCGTTCAAATGAATGGGCTCTCGTGCCCGAACAAAATGCGGCCCGTACGGGAACCGGGGGCAACTGGTCAGCTATTATATGTCCAGCAATGATGAATGTTACAATTTATAATTTTTGACTAGGCCAAATCACATATATCCAATCAGGTCCATAAATATTGGGACACAATTCTAACATTTTTGGCTCTATACACCACCACAATGGATTTGAAATGAAACGAACAAGATGTGCTTTAACTGCAGACTGTCAGCTTTAATTTGAGGGCATTTACATCCAAATCAGGTGAACGGTGTAGGAATTACAACAGTTTGCATATGTGCCTTCCACTTGTTAAGGGACCAAAAGTAATGGGACAGAATAATAATCATAAATCAAACTTTCACTTTTTAATACTTGGTTGCAAATCCTTTGCAGTCAATTACAGCCTGAAGTCTGGAGCGCATAGACATCACCAGACGCTGGGTTTCATCCCTGGTGATGCTCTGCCAGGCCTCTACTGCAACTGTCTTCAGTTCCTGCTTGTTCTTGGGGCATTTTCCCTTCAGTTTTGTCTTCAGCAAGTGAAATGCATGCTCAATCGGATTCAGGTCAGGTGACTGACTGTCGATGTCCCAATATTTATGGACCTGACTGTATATAATATCCTTGTCGTAACTTTGCTATACTATGCAGAATTTGAATAAAGATTTTAAAAAAAAAACAAAAGGGGGGAGGGGGGGACAGAAAGGATCAGTAATCATGCGACTATTGTGCTTGGCTGTCACAATGGTCACATGCTTGTGAGCTGCTACTGATTGTTGGTGTGGATTGAAAGCTGTCCTTGACAGCTCAGTCTCTGTGCTAGAAGTGTACAGAGACCTTGGCCGCCCAGTGACTTCTACGTATGGCGCATGCGCAATAAATCCCGCCCTTTTGCCGCCACGCATATGTGTTAAGTGGGCAGCAACAGGTCATTGCTTCCTCCGAGTTGCTGACTCTGACCGGCTCCCTCATGGCTCCCTGATGGAAGTGTTGCCGACTGACACCGTTACAATGTTTTTCACAGAAGTTTTGTTTACAAATATTTTGATCATTTTAACAAAACCTCGTTCCTTCGCATTGTCAGCAAACGGGCGCAGACCCCGATGAAACCTCCATGTGTGTAAATGGTAGCGTTGCAGCCAGACCGCCTTTGTTTTAAGGATTTCCGTGGGTTGCGTTGCCAGGGATATACAGCTGATTAGCCGCTGCCTAAGAAGATCTGAAACAGAAGCAGAACTAAAAATAACTGCAGGCCGTAACCGTACATGTACAGGGCTCCAACCGCAATATCAACGTGTGGGGGGGGGGGGCAGGAACAGGAACAGCCCCTAACATTCACAAAAATGTATTGAACGTATTTGGCAGTATGATAGTCTAGGCCAGCATTTCCCAACCTTTTTCAGTCTGAGGAACCTCTAAAAAAAATGTTCAGGTCTAAGGAAACCCTTGGTGAAATCAGTTCATTGGGGGTCAATGGAGAATAGAACCCTAACATTGGTGAACAGTAGGTAGAATGAAACCCTTACATTGGTAGGAGGAAGAATAGAACCTTTACATTGGTAGGAGGAAGAATGAAACCTTTACATTGGTGGCCAGTGGGAAGAGCTGAACCCTCATATTGGTAGTGGGGAGAATGAAACCCTAACATTGGTAGACAGTAGGAAGAATGAAAGCCTTACATTGCTAGTAGGAAGAATGGAACCCTTATTTTGGTGGTCAATAGGGAGAATAAAACCCTTAGATTGCTAGTATGAAGAATGGAAGCCTTCCATTGGTGATCAGTGGGAAGAATTGAACCCTTACTTTGATAGTAGGAAGAATGGAACCCTTATTTTGGTGGTCAATAGGGAGAATAAAACCCTTACATTGCTAGTAGGAAGAATGGAACCGGAAGAATGGAACCCTTATTTTGGTGGTCAATAGGGAGAATAAAACCTTTACATTGATAGTAGGAAGTTTGGGAGAATGGAAACCTTCCATTGGTGATCAGTGGGAAGAACTGAACCCTTACTTTGATAGTAGGAAGAATGGAACCCTTATGTTGGTGGTCAATAGAGAGAATAAAACCCTTACATTGCTAGTAGGAAGAATGGAAGCCTTCCATTGGTGATCAGTGGGAAGAATTGAACCCTTACTTTGATAGTAGGAAGAATGGAACCCTTATTTTGGTGGTCAATAGGGAGAATAAAACCCTTACATTGCTAGTAGGAAGAATGGAACCGGAAGAATGGAACCCTCATTTTGGTGGTCAATAGAGAGAATAAAACCCTTACATTGCTAGTAGGAAAAATGGAACCCTTATGTTGGTGGTCAATAGGGAGAATAAAACCTTTACATTGATAGTAGGAAGTTTGGGAGAATGGAAACCTTCCATTGGTGATCAGTGGGAAGAACTGAACCCTTACATTGCTAGTAGGAAGAATGGAACCCTTATTTTGGTGGTCAATGGGAAGAATAAACCCTTACATTGCTAGCAGGAATAATCAAACCTTTACATTGGTGGCCAGTGGGAAGAATTGAACACTTACTTTGGTAGTAGTAAGAATCGAACCCTTATTTTGGTGGTCAATGGAGAGAAGCAAATCCTTACATTGATCGTAAGAAGGATGGAAGCCGTACATTGGTGGTCAGTGGGAAGAATTGAGCCCTTACATTGGTCATAGGGATAACAAATCCCTTACATTGTTGGTCAGTGGGAAGAATTCAACCCTTGCATTGGTAGTAGGAAAAATAGAACCCTTAAATTTGGGGTGAGTAGGAAGAATGGAACTCTTACATTGGTGGTCAGTAGGAACAATGGAACCAACCCTTGCACTGGTGGTGAGTAGGAAGAATGGAACACTTACATTGGTGGTCAGTAGGAAGAATGGAACCCTTGCGCTGGTGGTCAGTGGGAGGAACAGACCACTTACATTGGTGGTCAGTAGGAAGAACGGAACCCTTACATTGGTGGTCAGTGAGAAGAATGAATCCCTTTACATTGGTGGTGCTTAAGTAGAATGAATCCCTTACAGACAGCTAAAAAGATCATTGGTGTCATGCTGTTGGATATGCCAAATTACATTGACCCAGTAACTATGCAGACACCAACCAATGGGAGGTCAATCAACTCAGGGAACCTTGAGCAACCTGGAGGAACCCTAATTGCTTTAGAAGGACCTATAGTGTGCCTTGCTAGTTCTACACATCACACAATTCCTTTGTGGCAGAAAGTGACTTTTTGCGGCTATTGGCCATTTCAGGCTGGTGAGGAAGAGAGGAGGCTGTTCATTGGGGTTAAATGAGCAGGAAAGCAGCTGTGCGTAGCCAGAGTCATCAGACATTAATACAAGATCCGAAATTCTAGGGGCCAAAACACTCTTCCACTGCGGTGCATTCTGCGGTCTCTTGTGTGTTACTGCAACATGTTTCTACAATGCACCTTGCACGTGCTAAGTTCACAGGCAGTTGACTCCAGTCTTTACCTCCAGCTCAGTTGTGTGTCAGGTCAAGGATTCTGACTGTAACACTGGCTGCATGCTTGTTCTAGGTGCTGAGTTATGCATATGCTGACTGACAACTCATGGGGCCCCCGGGCAATAGGGGATCATGGGGCCCCTGTGACCTTGCCCAAACTCAAAAAAGCCTATGAAAAAGGTATCAGGAGCATCTCATAGGGCCCCCTACTGACCCCGGGCCCTCAGGTGGTTCCCGAATTTCCAAATGGTCAGTCCACCCCTGATGCTGATTTCATCTCCCAAGTTGAGTTGAGGAATATGTCCCTCAGTAGTGTTTAGAGAGGTCACATTGTGCAAAGGAAGGCTGGATCTTCTCTTTGGAATGCCATAACTAAGTGGCCTTATTTCCCACTATGAGGGGACCCTCCCGCTGCACCTCAGTGTTCAAGAGCAATCTACGAGTTCCTAATACTATCCAGCAACTGTGTAAAAATAATGTTCACTCTACAAACCTAATAATCTGCTGAAGCCAGAAACCACAGAGCACCTCACAGGGTCTCTGGCAGGGGTGTATTTACCACAAGGCAAACAAGGCATTTGCCTAGGGCAGCATTTTTCAGGGGGGAAGAAGGGACACACGCGGCATGGGGACCTGGTGTGTTCCGAGAGATGCTGTGGGTTTCATGACGGTGTATGCACAGCCCGACTCTCATTCCTGGGGATGTCCGGAGCTGTGAAGTTGAGTGTCTTTTTCTCTCTCTCTCGCCATGGGGGACGGTGGCTTGTGTATGGGGGGCAGTGGTAGTGAAAGACTTGGGTGGAGGGCAGGGGTGTTCTTGGTCAATGTTAGGCTCTTTCTGCGGGAGGGACGCCAATTTTTGTGTTGCCTAGGGCAGCACAAAACCTAAATACACCACTGGTCACTGTCCAACCATGGAAACTATGTGCAAATATTTTCAGTGCAAATGGGGAAAATTGTGTTCTCAAGTTATAAATTTCTGCAGATCAAACGTGCGTATGGTGAAAATTTGTGACCACTGGATGGAGTTGAGGAACATACTTATTTCCTAGAGTAGACAGCGCCATCTAGTGGCCATAATGCAGTATTTACTCATTCACACAGTCACAATGCAGAATCACAAGCCGGGAGCCCCAGATTACTGACTAGACCATGGAGTGGACTGCTGAACCTCAGCAAGGTGCTGTGCTTCAGTTTGCAGTGTAAGGCCCCATGTACACGGGACATGTCTGAATGATGGAAACTGACTGCTGGAAAATGTAATTTAAAAACATCTGTTTAGCTGCATTTGCATACCGCGTTTATGTGCGTTTGCGTTTAGAAGCGTTTTTTTAAAGATAAGCACAGGAGAACCTCCCAAATGCCCAGAATGCACTGAAAAGTGGTAATTTATGAACTATTTCAGACTGTTTCAGAGAAATACAGAGTGTAGAAGCAGAGACAGCAGTATGTGTTGAGATTAGCTTAAGTGTGAGTTGCTCATTAACATTTCTTTTGTTTCCAAGGGTGGGAAAGGTGTCTAGTGTAGGGAGGCATTAAGGTCACCTGGCAGGGGGTCTTCATGAGGAATTTGAGGTGTGGATGGTCATTAACATATCTTTGGTTTCCAAGGGTGGGAGAGGTCTGAGGTGTGAATGGTCATTAACATATCTTTGGTTTCCAATGGTGGGGGAGGTCTGAGGTGTGAATGGTCATTAACATATCTTTTGTTTCCAAGGGTGGGAGAGGTCTGAGGTGTGAATTGGTCATTACAATGTGTGACCAGCTTGGTAGGAACATCCTGTGTTCAGTGTTTTGTCCATTTGAGGTATCTTGAAAATGATTTGCATGCATTTTTCATGATGAAAAAAGGCTCTGGACAGCATCGGGAACTGGAAGAATTGTAAAAAAAAATTTCAAATGCAAAAGCTTATAAATGCGATTTTCCAAGTTTTCAAGCGTTTTGCGTTTGAAACGCTGCTAAAAATCGACTGCTGAACGCAAGTTTTCCGCGTTAAAAAAAAATGACGGTAAACTCAAATGTCTGTAAACGAAGATGTGTACATGGACACATAGGAAAACATTAGGGAGAGTTCAGGGGCTGCTGAAAAAAAAAAGCTAAACAGCTCCTAAACGTGAGTTTATCAACTGCAGTCTACATGAGCCCTAAGACTTCATTTTCAGTTTTGACCGGAGTCTGCCTTTTAATTTTAAGTGCAGGTCCTTGTGAATGGCTGTAATGGATGGATAGATCCCCCCCCCCCCCTCTGCTGTGGGACCTACAATAGGAGGACATCCGAGGTCACTGCGGGTGTAATCCAGAACACTCCTCGGAAATCCAGCGTGATTTGGAGGTGGAGGACGGGGATAATCTTGCTGCTTTAGCGTGCTCTGGATGGCTTTTGAATTATTTACTGATAATTTATCTTGTGCTGCTGCTGTAAGCAGAACAAACTGGTAATGCAGACTAAACAAAGGAGCACCCCGCAGAAACGCCCGAGGGGAAGAGCTCGGATGAAATGCATGATAAAAAAGAGCAGCAGAAGAGACGTAGCGCCATTCCACGCCGCATCACCGCGGTCAACTGCAATTCTCCTCTCGGCCCCGTACAACCTCTATGTTTGGGAAGTCCTCTCCGGTCCACTTTTTTTACCCCATTTCTCCTCTTTTAATGCAGGCCATAGACGGGTCGAAAACCGGCCGTTTTTTTATAAAAAAACTGAAAAATCGGTCGTTCGATCAGCCGACGTTACCACCAACAGTAAAAAAAATGGCCAATTTTCGTCCCCTCTACGGCCGGCATTTAATTACTTCTGTCCCTGCAGAGAGCTCTGCTATTATATTTGACATGAAAAAGTCTTGCGGTTGCAACAAATGTATCCATTTGTATCCATTTCAGATACAGATGTTTTTATCCAGATACAAATAGATACATTGTTGCAACCGCAAGACTTTTTCATGTCAAATATAATAGCCGACTGGAATTTTTCTTCTTCTTTTTTCTTCTT
Source organism: Staurois parvus (assembly GCF_062004578.1). Lineage (NCBI taxonomy): Eukaryota > Metazoa > Chordata > Amphibia > Anura > Ranidae > Staurois > Staurois parvus. The sequence goes on along the minus strand of NW_028318387.1, from coordinate 38,757 downwards.
TTTCTTCCTTTTTCTTCTTTTTTCTTCTTTTTTTTCTTCTTTTCTTCCTTTTTCTTCTTTTTCTTCTTTTTTCTTTTTCTCTTCTACTTCTTTTTCTTCTTCTTTTTCTTTTCTTCTTCTCTTTCTTCCTCTTCTTCTTTTTTCTTCCTCTTCTTCTTTTGCTTCCTCTTTTTCTTCTTTTTTCTTTTTCATTCTTCTTTTGCTTTTTCTTCTTTTTCTTTTTCTGCTTCTTTTTTTTTTCTGCTTCTTTTTCTTCCTCTTCTTCTTCTTCTTCTTGTTCTTCTTTTTCTTCTTCTTCTTTTTCTTCTTCTTCCTCCTCTTCTGCTTCCTCTTCTTTTTTCTTCCTCTTCTACTTCTTCTTTTCTTCTTCTTCCTCTTTTTCTTCTACTTCTTTTTCTTCTTCTTTTTCTTTTACTTTCCTTTTTCTTCTTTTTCTGCTTCTTTTCTTCTTCTTCTTTTTCTTTTCTTCTTCTTCTTCTTGCAGGTCATGACTCATGCGCAGATTTTTTATCGGTAAAACAATCGGCCAATTTGCCCATCATTGCCAGGAAAATCGACTGATATTTTTCCAATTTTACCGATAAAAAAAAATGTGCCAAAACCCCGAAAAATGGCCGACCAATTAACCCACTAACTGTGCGAAAAGCGGCCGATTTTTTTTTTTCGTCCGATTTTCGACCTGTCTATGGCCTGCATAAGTCTGACGTGTGAACACACTTACTGGCCGTCAAGCAAATATTGATGCCAGTGTTGCAATTCAAGGCTAACTGCCCCCCACAGTTGCCTTCTGTTTTGGCTTTGGGCCTCATTCACACTTGGGCATCGAGCAAGTATTTACAAAGCATAGTCCTCATCATAGTCCCCCAGTACAACAGAGTCCCCATCAAAGCCCATCTTACATCAGAGTCCCCATAAAAGTCCCCCATTACAACAAAGTCCCCATCAGAGTCTCCTTTACATTAGAGCCTCCCTTATGCCAGAATCCTCATCAAAGTCCTTCATTACATCAAAGTCCCCATCAGTGTCCCCTTTACATCAGAATTCCCCTTTACATCAGAGTCTCCATCAAAGTCCCTCTTACATCAGATTTTCCCTTACAACAGAGTCCCCATAAAAGTCCCCCATTACAACAAAGTCCCCATCAGAGTCTCCTTTACATTAGAGCCCCCCTTACATCAGAATCCCCATCAAAGTCTTTCATTACATCAAAGTCCCCATCAGTGTCCCCTTTACATCAGAATTCCCCTTTACAACAGGGTCCCCATCAAAGCCCTCCATTAAAAGAGAGTCCCCATCAAAGCCCTACATTAAAAGGAGTCCCCATCAAAGCCCTCCATTAAAAGAGAGTCTCCATCAAAGTTTCCCATTAAAACAGAGTCCCCATCAAAGTCCGCCTTACATCAGAATTCCCCTTTACATCAAAGTCCCCATCAAAGTTCTCCATTACAACACAGTCCCCATCACAACCCCACTTACATCAGAGTCCCTCTTTACAGCATAGTCCCCATAAAAGGCCCGCATTATACAAAGTCCTCATCAGAGCCCCCCTTACATTAGAGCCCCCCCTTTACATCACAGTCCCCATCAAAGTCATTCATTACAACAGTGTTGCCATCAAAGGCCCCCTTACATCAGAATTCCCCTTTTCCATCAGAGTCCCCCATCAAAGTCCTCCATTACAACACAGTCCATCATCAAAGCCACACTTACATCAGAGTCCCCCTCAAAGTCCTTCATTACATCAAAGTCCCCATCAGTGTCCCCTTTACATCAGAATTCTCCTTTACATCAGAGTTCCCATCAAAGTCCCTCTTACATTAGATTTTCCCTTACGTCAGAATTCCAATCAAGGCCCTCCGTTGCAACAGAGTCCCCATCAAGGCTCTCCGTTGCAACAGAGTCCCCATCAAGGCTCTCCGTTGCAACAGAGTCCCCATCAAGGCTCTCCGTTGCAACAGAGTCCCCATCAAGGCTCTCCGTTGCAACAGAGTCCCCATCAAGGCTCTCCGTTGCAACAGAGTCCCCAACAAAGTCCGCCTTACATCAGAATTCCCCTTTACAGCAGAGTCCCCATCAAAGTTCCCCATTACAATAGAGTCCCCATCAGAGTCTCATTTTACTTCACAAAGCTGTTAAAAAATCTTGCAGCAGGCTGCATTAGGCCCGCGGGCCGCAGTTTGGAGGCCCCTGGTGTAGAAGATGAAGGTAAACATCTGAAGCAATGTTGATATAACAGACAATATAAATGAGATGCGGGCGTTCAATGAGGTGGACAGGTAATAGATGATGTCATAGGCTCTGTATGTGACGTTTGGTGTAATTGTTTATCATTTTTTTAAAAATAAACATAAATAGATAAATAGATATTAAACTATATATATATATTATACACACAGCGACTGAAAGTTTGTACTTGTAGTACTCTAGCCATTCATGGGTGACCCCTTAGCTCCTGGCCCTGTAGGATTCAGTTCCGTCACCGCCGCGTACTGCCTACCGGTTGCTGCGTTAGTGACCTCCTGCCATCCTGGCTGGCGTTTTTCTTGCTCGCAGGGCCTGCGTTGGGAGACTCCCGTAACGAGTAAACATTTCCAGGCTGTGTACACGGCTCATTTTATTTAGCAGCAAGTCGCCGCGCAGCCGTTGCCGTCGTGCGGAGCGCTCAGACCCGGCTCCTCTGCGTTTTTGGCGGCGCTCTGGCAGAACATGGGTTAAACGTCTTGCCTTGTGCTAAGTGGCTGTGACATTCCGGAGCCCTGGGTGCCTCTAATGAGGCTTTCTGTGCATACATTGAGGCGGAGAGGCTGCAGGCTACGGTTTGTTCCGCATCAAAGCGCAGGCCTCACATGATGCAGCGGAGGAAGCGGGCACCCTCTGGGACTGGCCGGCAGCGTTGTGGAAGAGCCGGCCGGGCAGATTGACCGGGCCCGACAGCTTGCCAGCTTCATGTCGCCGTGTCCCACAGAGCAGCTTTTGCAGAAGCTCTTCAGGTGACACGCAGACAACACACGATCGTTGATGGGCCCGGCCAGCCGTTCTCAGCCAGGGGACACGCCGTCGGCCGGGTTGTAGGATTTTTTTTTTTTTTTTTTAACCAATTGCCATTTTATTTATTTATTTTTTTTTTATTAACTCGGCTCACCGCTCACACTCCACTTCATATGAACCTTTACATTAAAGATGAACTCATAATACTCATATTGCATAATACACAGTATGGGAGCTGCTAATACTGGAATCTTCTACTTCTCCTACCAGTCCACCCCCCATAGTTACTACCTTTTGTACCATAAGCCCCTCCCCCTTAGATTGTAAGCTCCAAGGATCAGGGCCCTCCTAACCAGGGGAGGACCGACCATTTGGAAACTCGGGCACTGCCCGAGGTTTTCAGAGATCGCCTAAAAGTGAGCAGAGTAGGCGACAGTCTGATAGATTGGGGTAGAGAGTTCCAGAGCATGGGGAAGCTCTGGAGAAGTCCTGGAGACGAGTGTGGGAGGAGGAGACAAGGGAGCTAGAGAGCAGGCGGTCGTGCGAGGCAATGGCAGATTAGGGGCCCATTCACAGCAGCTGCAGTGTGATGCATTTTCGGCTGCACTCCAATTGCATAGACAGTTCAAAATCCAGGTTAACCTATGGGCATAGTTCACGCTATCGCAAAAAAAGTGCGGCAAGCTGCATTTTTCTACACTGCAAATGCACAGAGATGTGCGCAGACGCATATAAAGGCACAAAAATGCAGCAGAACGTAGTGAAGTGCACGTAAAAGCCCAAATAAGAAATCGGATGAAAGCAACCTGAAAGGAAATGCAAGCTTAGGGAAAAAAATGTGCCGCAAATGGGCATAAAAAATGCATGTCAAATGCATGTCACTGCATAAGCAGGAACACGCAGTAACTGCACCGTTTTTGGTGAGCCCTGGTTCATGCTGAATGCGACTTTGAAATCGCGCTACTTCACTCGAAAATTCGGCCAATAAACGAACCGTCTGTGGCTTGCATGACATTGTTGCAGTCCTCGCTACAACACTGACCTCGCTCACTATCTCACGGATTCCGGTTGAATTCTCCAAGTCGAGGAACGTGCGGCGCACAGCTTCAGATGCTGAGCCCCCATTCAAATCTGAGCGTTTTGTTGTGCGCATTTCCCTACGCATGGAAACGCACAACATTAGGAATCCAAGGCTTTTCTGCGGCGGCTGTCCTCATCTCTATGGTCAGGCACTGGAAGCATGGAAAGGTGCGGGAGATTGTTTTCGGAGCGCTGTTGTGCGTTTGCAGACGCAGCCATTAAAGTGTACGAGGCCTAAAAACATCCAAAAAAAAGCTCCTTTTCAGGATTTGCGCTTCAAGCGGCTGAGTGCAGTGATGTGAACGGGTGCAGCCAGGGGCGGACTGACCATTTGGAAACTTGGGCACTGCTCGAGGGCCCGGGGTCAGTAGGGGGCCCCATGAGATGCCCATGGTACCTTTTTCATAGGCTTTTTTGAGTTTGGGCAAGGACACAGGGGCCCCATGATCCCCTATTCCCCGGGGGCCCCATGAGTTGTCAGTCTGCCTCTGCTCCTAACCCTCTTGTATTGAACTGTATTGTTGCTGTATTGTCTCCCGTTATATTGTAAAGCGCTGAGAAAACTGTTGGCGCCATATAATCCTGTATAATAATAATAACATGGAAATGCCTTAAAATTCTGCCCAGCTAGTTTTATGATCCTCACAGCCAGGGAGGTGACTCCACCTTGTCTCATACAGCTATGGTGTCACCCCCCCGCAGCATGTAATTGGGCAGTGAAGGATCATTCTTGTGGTCACCCCTCCTGTAAGCACGTTCACAGTGCTAGACTGAAAGCAGTATATCTTCAGTGACTGACTCGTTCCCTCTACTTCTTTGTGTACTTTCAAATTTTGGGGATCATGTCACCAAAATCAAAATCACAAAATAATGTGTGCATAGCGCAGTCACTGCTCATTCCACTGGGGGATCCCTGCAGTTACAAAAACAGGGTGAGAGTGATCAGCAACAGGCCCATTGCAATCTGCCCATCAATTCAGAGCAGCATTCGGCACCGCAAAGCCAAGGAAATATCTCGGTTCCTCCTCATCTCTCTGACGTGTCATAGGACAGTCAAGGGGCGGCCTGGGAAAATTTCCCACCTTTGCTCTGCCTGCGCCGCTGCATCTGAGGTCTGGTGAGTGAATGTTTTTCAAAGGGAGGGGAATATTTGTGCTGTGGGCAATTTTACCTTTGGGAGGTAGATATTTGTCCTAGAAGGGGGTATTTTTTTTGGGGGGGGAGATGTGTGTTAGTTACTCCTGACCACTGCACTAAGTGTTACATCCTGTTGACCTCTACATAGTGTCTTATATACTGCTGACCCCTGCATTCTGTATTGCTTATCACTGGTCTGTGCACTCTGTATTAGGTACTACTGACCCCTGCACTTTGTAGCACATACTACTGATCCGTGCAATCTGTATCACATACTATTGACCCCTGCACTCTGTATCACATACTATTGACCCCTGCACTCTGTAGCACATACTACTGATCCATGCACTGTGTATCACATACTATTGACCCTTGCACTCTGTAGCACATACTACTGATCCGTGCACTGTTTATCACATACTATTGATCCCTGCACTCTGTATCACATACTATTGACCCCTGCACTCTAGCGCATACTACTAATCCGTGCACTCTTCATCACATACTATTGACCCCTGCACTCTGTATCACATACTACTGATCCGTGCACTCTGTATCACATACTATTGACCCCTGCACTCTGTATCACATACTATTGACCCCTGCACTCTGTATCACATACTACTGATCCGTGCACTCTGTATCACATACTATTGACCCCTGCACTCTGTATCACATACTACTGACCCCTGCACTCTGTATCACATACTACTGACCCCTGCACTCTGCATCACATACTATAGACCCCTGCACTCTGTAGCACATACTACTGACCCCTGCACTCTGTATCACATACTACTGACCCCTGCACTCTGCATCACATACTATAGACCCCTGCACTCTGTATCACATACTACTGACCCCTGCACTCTGCATCACATACTATTGACCCCTGCACTCTGTATCACATACTATTGACCACTGCACTCTGCATCACATACTATTGACCCCTGCACTCTGTATCACATACTATTGACCCCTGCACTCTGCATCACATACTATTGACCACTGCACTTTGCATTACTTACTCCTGACCTTTGCACTGTGTGTTACATAGTCTATACAATGAAATTCCAGATGTAGGCAGCCGCAGTAGCTGTGGATCACCGGAGATCCAAGCCATCTAGTTTGGGTTGTTCTGATGATCTCCTGGGTTGTTCAAGTAAATCTCCACCCCAAGTGTGGCCTACCCCTGTCTAAGGGGTGACCAGGGGCGGACTGACCATCTGAGCACTTGGGCACTGCCCCATGGGGGCCCCATGAGATGCCCCTGGTACCTTTTTTATAGGCTTTTTTAGGTGTGGGCAAGGACACAGGGGCTCCATGATCCCTTATTGCCCGGGGGCCCCATGAGTTGTCAGTCCGCCCCTGGGGGTCACCCTTCTTTTTAGCAGCTGATTTGAGGCTCGGAATAAATCGGATGATTCCTCTGTAGAGCCGAAGCCTCGCTGTTCGATCTCACGCGACCGATTTCCACATCTCAATTCTAATGAGATTTGAGAGAAATAGATTTGACAAATTATTACTCCATTTGTGGACTCCTAGAGAGGATTACAGAGTGCCTGGAAATGGTGGAGAAATACCTGGAAACAATGTTTCTCATGGGAAACAAATATTGATTTTTTTTTTTTTTTTTTACAAACCACAATATTGTCTGTTAGTATGATGGGAATCAATGTGAGACTTCTATGTCTTGGATGCTCTCAGCCATAATTCCCAACCATGCCACCTGGGAGATTTGGCTGTTCCCACCAATCTTTGTATGTTCCTAAGTAAAGAAATCCAACAGTGATGGTGGGAACCCCTCACGATGGACATAGCAAGGGTTGTGACCCAGGAACTCAGAGCAGGGATGGTGGGAACCCTTCATAATAAGGACAGTGGGGTGTGCAGACCTGGGGACTAAGTGCAGGGATGGTGGGAACCCATCATAATGGGGACAGTAGGTGTACAGACCTGGAAATGCAGCACAGGAATGGTGGGAACCCCTCACAATGGGGACAGCAGGGGAACATACCTGTGACCTCAGCTCAGGGATGGTGGGAACTCCTCATAATGGGCACAGCAGGTGTACAGACCTGTGAACTCAGCTCAGGGATGGTGGGAACCCCTCATAATGGGCACAGCAGGGGTACAGACCTGTGAAATCAGCTCAGGGATGGTGGGAACCCCTCATAATGGGCACAGCAGGTGTACAGACCTGGGAACTCAGCACAAGGATTGTGGGAACCCCTCATAAAGGGCACAGCAGGTGTACAGACCTGGGAACTCAGCACAGGGATGATGTGAACCCCTCATAATGGGCACAGCAGGTGTACAGACCCAGGAACGCAGCACAGGGATGGTGGGAACCCCTCATAATGGGCACAGTGGGTGTACAGACCCGGGAACTCAGCACAGGGATGGTGGGAACCCCTCATAATGGGCACAGCAGGTGTACAGACCCGGGAACACTGCACAGGGATGATGTGAACCCCTCATAATGGGCACAGCAGGTGTACAGACCCAGGAACGCAGCACAGGGGTGGTGGGAACCCCTCATAATGGGCATAGCAGGTGCACAGACCTGGGAACTCAGCACATGGATGGTGGGAATTGATAGAAGTCAGTAAGCCTTGCTCCAAGAGCTTGCACTCTATCCAGACAGGCTGTGGAAATCCTTGCTCTGTACATTTGTAGCCTTTCAGTATAACTATCACCGTCTCTTCTCCTCCCTCCAGCCGAGCTCCAGATCCCACAAATGGTGCAAATTACACTTTCTGCAGTAATTGCCGTTCATTTTCTCCTACATTTTGGATTCCATACGGGAGGGGGGCGGTAAATATTGCAGGCCGCACTGCGCTGCGCGGCTCCCTGGAAGGACGAGGGGTGAGCTGGTGTCATGTGGAACAAACTGTACCAACCAATACCGGCTGTGATAGAAGGAAACGCATTTCCTCTGTCTGCCTGTCTTGGAGGCTGCAGGTGGCGTTGGGGGTGTTAGTAAAAGCCCCGTATCTGAAGTCGGATCGATACGTCGCTGGACGGGAGCGATCGAGTCCCACAACAACGATCTGTAATTCTTCAATCACTCATTTCCTAACTGCAGGCAATCCACGTGTGTGCTGAGCCGCTCTCCCCATCCAATCCATAATCTGCCCAATAACCGTACAGACCGGGGGGGCTCCCAGCTACTCAGAGGGCCACAGTGTATAGAGTTCAAATATAGATTTCTAAATGAATGAATACAATAGGAATGAAGGAATGAAGGAAGGAATGAAGGGTTAAACATTCTCCAAGAAAAAGCTTCACATCAGAAGCCTCCCATCACTGCACAGCCCTCTCCTTACATATCAGGGTCCCAGCTGGAGTTCCCTCTTACATTACAGCCCCTATCTGAGCTGCCCCCCCCCCCCTACATCAGGGTCCCCATGAGAGTTCCCACCCCCCCCTTACATCGGGGTCCCCATGGGAGTTCCCACCCTCCCTTACATCAGGGTCTCCATCAGAATCTCCCTTTACAGCTGGGTCCTCATCAGAGTCTGTCCCCCATAGATCAGGGACCCATCAGAGTCCCCCCCCCTTACATCAGGGTCCCCATGAGAGTTCCCACCCCCCCCCCCCCTTACATCAGGGTCTCCATCAGAATCTCCCCTTACAGCAGGGTCCTCATCAGAGTCTGTCCCCCATAGATCAGGGTCCCCATCAGAGTCTGTCCCCCCCTTACATCAGGGTTCCCATGAGAGTTCCCACCCCCCCCCCCCTTGCATCAGGGTCTCCATCAGAATCTCCCCTTACAGCAGGGTCCTCATCAGAGTCTGTCCCCCATAGATCAGGGTCCCCATCAGAGTCCCCCCCCCCCCTTACATCAGGGTCCACATGAGAGTTCCCCACCCCCTTACATCAGGGTCCCCATCAGAGTCCTTCTCCTCTTACATCAGGGTCCCCATGAGAGTTCCCACTCTCATGGGGACCCTGATGTACCCCTTTTGACAATGTACTTGCAGTACAAAACGCGTCAAGGAGAAGCCCCTGCACGCCGTGACGTCACGCCGTCTTCAGGCAATTTTCATTATATTGCTCCGTTTCTTGCACTGCAACAAATGTATGTGAAAAAGCCATGTTGTGCTTGGGCTGCCATTCCTTGTTAATGACACCCCAAACGTAGCAAGCAGACGCACCTTTTTCAGCTTCAAAAACGCATGACAAACGCAAGAAAACGCTCCGTTAAAAATTCGCAAGACTAAATGCAGCAAATAGCTACATGAGCTACTTTCCGTTCCGTAGGGCAACCCATTGAAAGGAATGGACTGCCCCATGCGTGTTGCAAAAAAAAAAAAAATGCACAAAAAAAAAAGTTTAAAAAATACTAGGTGAGAGTAGGGCCTTAGGTTGCATTCACACCCAGGAGCGGACTGACCATTCGAGCACTCGGGTGCTGCCCGAGGGCCCGGGTCAGTAGGGGGCCCCATGAAATGCCCCTGGAACCTTTTTTATAGTTTTTTTTGGCTGTGCTTTGAGTGTGGGCAAGGACACAGGGGCCCCATGATCCCCTATTGCCCGGGGGCCCCATGAGTTGTCAGTCCACCCCCGTTCACACCCGAGCGTTTCCTGAATGCATGCGTTTTTGTGTGGGTTCACGAAATGCATGAAAAACACGTTGTGCTTGCACTGCCATTCATTGTTAACGACACCCCAAACGTAGCAAGCAGACGCACCTTTTTCAGCTTGAAAAACGCATGACAAACGCAAGAAAACGCTCCGATAAAAATGCACAAGACTAAATGCAGCAAAAAGCTACATGAGCTACTTTCTGTTACGCAGGGCAATCCATTGAAATGAATGGGCTGCCCCATGCGTGTTGCAAAAAAAAAAAAATGCACAAAAAAAAAATATTTCTCTGCGACATGCAAAGGGCGGCCCATTCATTTCAATGCTTTACCCTACGTAACGGAAAGTAGCCACTTTCACCCCCTTCCAGTCCGGACACTTTCACCCCCCCTTCCAGTCCGGACACTTTCACCCCCCCTTCCAGTCCAGACACTTTCACCCCCTTCCAGTCCAGACACTTTTACCCCCTTCCAGTCCGGACACTTTCCCCCACTTCCAGTCCGGACACTTTCCCCCCCTTCCAGTCCGGACACTTTCCCCCCCTTCCAGTCCGGACACTTTCCCCCACTTCCAGTCCGGACACTTTCCCCCACTTCCAGTCCGGACACTTTCACCTCCTTCCAGTCCGGACACTTTCCCCCACTTCCAGTCCGGACACTTTCCCCCCCTTCCAGTCCGGACACTTTCACCTCCTTCCAGTCCGGACACTTTCCCCCACTTCCAGTCCGGACACTTTCCCCCCCTTCCAGTCCGGACACTTTCCCCCCCTTCCAGTCCGGACACTTTCCCCCCCTTCCAGTCCGGACACTTTCCCCCCCTTCCAGTCCGGACACTTTCACCCCCTTCCAGTCCGGACACTTTCACCCCCCTTCCAGTCCGGACACTTTCACCCCCTTCCAGTCCGGACACTTTCACCCCCTTCCAGTCCGGACACTTTCCCCCCCTTCCAGTCCGGACACTTTCCCCCCCTTCCAGTCCGGACACTTTCCCCCCCTTCCAGTCCGGACACTTTCCCCCCCTTCCAGTCCGGACACTTTCACCCCCTTCCTGTCCGGACACTTTCACCCCCTTCCAGTCCGGACACTTTCACCCCCTTCCTGTCCGGACACTTTCACCCCCTTCCAGTCCAGGCCAATTTTTAGCTTTCAGCGCTATCGCACTTTGAATGACAATTGCGCAGTCATGCAACACTGTACCCGTATGAATTTTTTAGCATTTTTTTTGAGAGAGATGAAGGTTTATTTTGGTGGTATTTATTCACCACTGGGATTTTTTTTTTTTTTTTGTTATGTAAATGAAAAAGTCCAAAAACATTGAAAAAAGTGTTTTTCTTATAAAATTTTCCAAATAAATAGTATTTAATCATAAATCGTGACCAAAATGTATTCCGTTATCTTTTTGGTAAAAAACAAAATAACCCAAATTAGTCTATAACCAAAATTTATAATTTTTTTATATTAATATTTGTTTTTTTTACATACTGTCACCCTAGCAGTACAGTGTCACCATGGTGACACTGTACTACTTGTGGGGGGTGATGAAGATTTTTTTTTTTTTCTTACACTGATTGCTTTTACACCCATAACGGCTGTAAAAGCAATCATTTCTCCTTCTCTCTGGCTGCATTCTTGCAGCCATTGAGAAATACTGTGTGAGCTGTGATTGGTCACAGATTGTCACATGGTACAAGGCTGTTGTGAATAGCCTTGTACCATGTGACCTCTGTGATCATTCACAGATTTCACAAGTAGTAAGCAATGATGTCAGAAGTGACATCTTGCTTACTACTTTGCATGTGATCACTGATTGGCCTATCAGTGATCACATGACCGAGACCTCGCACAGAGGTCCCATCCGACGATCAGTATTCCACTGTGTCCAGAGGACACAGGAGGCACTGGATCGGACCCAGGGAGCACGCACAAGCAGGAGGCGGGGAGGCCGTTTATAAATGGCCACCCAACCCTGCCACCGTCCAGCCATTTATATACAACGGCCGGACAGGAGGTGGTTATTAGAGCGTTTTGTCGTGTTTATCGTGCATTTATCCATGCGTCTGCTTGCTGCGCTTAGGGTACCATCAGCAATTATTATTATTTATTTCAGGTATTTATATAGTGCTGTCAATTTATACCGCGCTTTACATATATATTGTACATTCACATCAGTCCCTAACCCTCAAGGGGCGTACAATCTAAGGTCCCTAACCCTCAAGGGGCGTACAATCTAAGGTCCCTAAACCTCAAGGGGCGTACAATCTAAGGTCCCTAACCCTCAAGGGTGTACGATCTAAGGTCCCTAACCCTCAAGGGGCATACAATCTAAGGTCCCTAACCCTCAAGGGGCGTACAATCTAAGGTCCCTAACCCTCAAGGGTGTACGATCTAAGGTCCCTAACCCTCAAGGGTGTACGATCTAAGGTCCCTAACTCACATTCATACATACACATACTAGGACCAATTTAGACAGGAGCCAATTCACCTTCCAGCATGTATTTGGAGTGTGGGAGGAAACCGGAGTACCCAGAGAAAACCCACGCAGGCATAGGGAGAACATGCATACTCCAGGCAGGAGGTGCCGTGGTTGGGAATTGAACCAACAACCCGAGTACTGCCAGGCGGAAGTGCTAACCATTTAGCCACTGTGCTGCCCAGCAATGAATTTTTAGCACATTTTGGAACTGTACTGGAAATGTCACCCCTTTCCACGGCAGAGCCATATCTATCACACTAAGGCGACGTAGCTTTAATGCGCATGCGTTGCGGCACACCCAGGGGCAGACTGACAACTCATGGGGGCCCCCGGGCAATAGGGGATCATGGGGCTCCTGTGTCCTTGGCCAAACTCAAAAAAGCACATTGTGAGAAGCTCACAGTGTGCAGTGAAATCAGAGGAAGCCATTTAGGTGGAGAGGAGCCGGTACAACTGTGCAAGACTGAAGGGGTCAGATCAGGGGCAGACTGGCAACTCATGGGGACCCCGGGCAATAGAGGATCATGGGGCCCCTGTGTCCTTGCCCAAACTCAAAAAAGCCTATGAAAAAGGTACCATGGGCATCTCATGGGGCCCCCTACTGACCCCAGGCCCTCGGGCAGTGCCCGAGTTTCCAAATGATCAGTCCGCCCCTGGGCACACCTCAACGCATGGTGCATGTCCAATTTTTTGTCATTTTTTTGCGTTACTATCCCATTTGTTTGAATAGGAGTCCTTAACAGAAAAAAAACGCTAAATCAAATATTTTCCACGCAATACAGGAAAGTGTGTGAAGGTTTTGGGAGGCGAGTTGATTGGCCGCCATGTTGTATGTCCGGCACGTCCAATCTGTGGCGCGGCGGCTGTGATAAGATTGCAGGAACATTGTTGTAATAACCGCGCGCGGTCTCAGATAGGAGTTCAATAAGCGCAGTTCATTTACTGGCGGCCGTCTCTCGCTCTATCTCAAGGTTATAGATGCGCTGATGTCCTGCGATGTGGCGGGAGGTAACGACCTTTTTGTTTGAGCGCCACGCTCCTGCCGCAGCTCTCGCCGGGAGATTTTCTCTATTGGGAGATGTTATCGCCCGCATTTGTCTCGTAAAACTCGCCCGCTTCTGTAATGGAAGGAGTGCTTGTGATGGGGAGGGGGGGGGGAGTATCGCGCCAGCTGTTGATTGCGGTAACTTTTCAGCGCCTGCTGCTCCGTCTCTCTCCTGAAATGTGTCATCAATTCTCCCTGTTCTTCAAGACTTGCAAGACGCCACTGAAAGGGCAATCAGTGCCTGACAGCGACTGCGGGAAAAGAGTCCGTCAACTGACGCGGTCCAGGCAATGCTGCAGGGGAGAGTAGTCATTAACGCCCAGCAGAGGCTCTAACCAGGGGTGTGTTTAGGTTTTATGCTGCCCTAGGCAACAAATCGCTGCTCCCCCCTCCTCAGTGTACCCCCCACTGTCTCAAGTGCACCAACATTTGCTGAGCGGAACTTAGTGGTCCGCCACATCTTTCTGTGAAGGTGTCAGTTAGTGATATGAGCAGTGCCTAGTTGTCAGTTAGTGGTATGAGCGGTGCCTAGGTGTCATTTAGTGGTATGAGCGGTGCCTAGTTGTCAGTTAGTGGTATGAGCAGTGCCTAGTTGTCAGTTAGTGGTATGAGCAGTGCCTAGGTGTCAGTTAGTGGTATGAGCAGTGCCTAGTTGTCAGTTAGTGATATGAGCAGTGCCTAGTTGTCAGTTAGTGGTATGAGCAGTGCCTAGGTGTCATTTAGTGGTATGAGCGGTGCCTAGGTGTCATTTAGTGGTATGAGCGGTGCCTGGGTGTCAGTTAGTGATATGAGCAGTGCCTAGTTGTCAGTTAGTGGTATGAGCGGTGCCTAGGTGTCAGTTAGTGGTATGAGCGGTGCCTAGGTGTCATTTAGTGGTATGAGCGGTGCCTGGGTGTCAGTTAGTGGTATGAGCAGTGCCTAGGTGTCATTTAGTGGTATGAGCGGTGCCTAGGTGTCAGTTAGTGGTATGAGCGGTGCCTAGTTGTCAGTTAGTGGTATGAGCAGTGCCTAGTTGTCAGTTAGTGATATGAGCGGTGCCTAGGTGTCATTTAGTGGTATGAGCGGTGCCTGGGTGTCATTTAGTGGTATGAGCGGTGCCTGGGTGTCAGTTAGTGATATGAGCAGTGCCTGGGTGTCAGTTAGTGATATGAGCAGTGCCTAGTTGTCAGTTAGTGGTATGAGCGGTGCCTAGGTGTCAGTTAGTGGTATGAGCGGTGCCTAGGTGTCAGTTAGTGGTATGAGCGGTGCCTAGGTGTCAGTTATAGTGGTATGAGCGGTGCAAAGGTGTCAGTTAGTAGTATGAGCGGTGCGAAGGTGTCAGTTAGTGGTATGAGCAGTGCGAAGGTGTCAGTTAGTGGTATGAGCAGTGCCTAGGTGTCAGTTAGTAGTAAGAGCGGTGCGAAGGTGTCAGTTAGTGGTATGAGCAGTGCAAAGGTGTCAGTTAGTAGTATGAGCGGTGCAAAGGTGTCAGTTAGTGGTATGAGTGGTGCCAGGTGTCAGTTAGTAGTAAGAGCGGTGCCTAGGTATCAGTTAGTGGTATGAGCGGTGCAAAGGTGTCATTTAGTGGTATGCCTAGGTGTCAGTTAGTGGTATGAGCGGTGCGAAGGTGTCATTTAATGGTATGACTTGCAGTATGACTTCGCCAGGCAACTTGAGTACTACTTTGAAGCGACTCTGAAGCAATTCTGAAGCAACTTTCAGGGAATGCTGGGTAATCTTCCTGTAATGTCGGATCCAAATCACATCAATATAGATGAGGATTCGACTTGGAAACGACTTCCATTAAAGTCTATGGGCACACGTCGGATAGAAGTCGCCTTGAAGTAGCACAGGAACCTTTTCTACAGTCGGAGCGACTTCTGTAGTGCTAATTAAGACAGCTCTCATTGACTAACATGGGATTTCACATGTCATGCGACTTGGGGGTCTCACTAGTCAGACTCTGAGTCACAGCAATGTGAACCAATCCTTGAGGATCCTCATCTAAATTGATGTGATTTGGATCCAACATTATGATTATGACAGGATGATTACCCAGCATTCCCTGAAAGTCGCTTCAAAGCAGTACTCAATTTGCCTGGCGAAGTAGCACTGCAAGTCGCATGACTGTCAGACAGCGGTAGTGTGAACCGAGACTTAATCAGCACTACTGAAGTCGCTCCAACTTTTGGAAAGGTTCCTGGACTACTTCAAGGCGACTTCTATCCGACTTCCCATAGACTTCAATGGAAATCGCCTCCAAGTTGGATCCTCCTCTATAGTGATCCGATTTGGATCCAACATTACAGAAAGTTCTCAAGTCGCCAGGAATTCGCCTGGCAAACTCTTACTGTAAATCGCACAACTTTCAGGTCGCAGTAGCGTGACCCAAAACTAAGGATCAGTGTCCAGACCAATGTTACAATGTAACACTGATACATTTACATTTAAAGTAGAACTTCGGGCAATACATATTTTTTCATGGTGGATAGAGTAAGGGACGGTGATAACCCCTGTCAGGTTTTTCTTTTCTTGCCGTTTTTGTCCCATTGGGGAAATTTCAGCAAGATTTGGACTAGAAGAGGGAGGAGTCACACTAGGAGCCAGTGAGGCTCTGCCGCAGTGCACATGTGACTGAGCCAGGGGCGGACTGACAACTCATGGGGGGCCCGGACAATAGGGGATCATGGGGCCCCTATGTCCTCGACCACACTCAAACCACTCTCAAAAAGGCCTATGAAAGGTACCAGGGGCATCTCATGGGGCCCCCTACTGACCCCGGGCCCTCGGGCAGTGCCGAGTGTTCGAATGGTCAGTCCGCCCCTGGACTGAGCAACATGGGGACAGCAGAAAGGAAGAGAAGGAGCAAGTGATGGCTTGTCAGTGTGTTCCTTCTCCACACCTTCCAATCAGCAGGCTGAGCTGGGGTGTTAAAGACCAAGAAAAGGGTTGAGGACTTGGCTGTGATATCTGATGGGAGAGTTTGGATCACAAGAACGGCTGAACAGAATTACAAACCCATTGGCAGGTAGAACAGCTGCTATGTGTGTATTCAGCTGTCTGTGTAGGCTCCTACCTTACCATTTCTCAGTGCTTTGGTTATGAGTTCAAATCCTTATAGAAGCAGTGTCTGCATGGAGTTTGTTTGAGGGTTTCCTCACGCAACACAAAAACATTTTGTAGATACATTTTGTGAGCTCCATCACACAGCCTGTGGTTGACGTCCTTAGCTGTGCGTGTTTCTCTATAAGGGCTCGTTCACACTTGACTTTTTTCCAACTCTTGCCAAACGCCCCTATAGTGTTTGACAAGCGTTGGTCCGGCATTTGCAACGTTCCAAAAACGCCGTATGCACGGTTTAACGGTGGTTGCTAGGCGTTTGCCAAGCGTTAAAAACGCCCCATAAACGCCTATAATGAAGTTTGAATGGTGTTAACGCTCCGCAAATGCCTCGCAACCGTACCGCAAACGCTGGCCGGGCGTTTGCGGGACAGCACCATAGACTTGAACAGGAGGCTTCAACTCCTCCTGACTCGACCAGAGGCGTCCGTTTTGCCGCGGCACGACGCTAACGCTCCCGTGTGAACAGCACTATGTGCTGCAATGTGCAGAATTTTCCGAGGCGTTTGGAAAACGGTAAAAACGCTTCCCAAACGCCTGTCTGCCGCTTGCTGACAAGGCTAGTGTGAACGTAGCCTAAGACTGTGAAGAGGGGGGTGGTCAACTCCCACCACTTAGGTCTCAGATTACACTCAGCTCCCTGCTATATGCTGTGCATTCGGTGACATCAGCTCCCTGTCTCCTGAAGCTGGGAAATGCTGTGTAAAGGCCTAAATTTAAATATTTGGGGAGGAGAGAGGGCTGCAGAAAAACAGGTACAACTTTGTAGGAGGATTGGTTTCCTCTCTGTGTATCACCTGATGCCAGTCACTGCACTGGGTATACGGAAGGGATTACAAACCGCCTTAATCGTAAAAATAAAAGCGCTGTGTAGATTACGGCAGCGCGGTGTGGATTACGGCAGCGCGGTGAGGATTACGGCAGCGCGGTGCGGATCACGGCAGCGCGGTGCGGATCACGGCAGCGCGGTGCGGATCACGGCAGCGCGGTAATACGCGAGCCACGCGGGGATATTTTTAGATCTGTCCAGCTGCACACAGTGGGGGCGGCAGCACTCCGCGATCTATTCCTGACCTCACTTCACTCCAAACAATTCCCCTCATCAGACACGATGAGTGCAAAAGGAGACCTACTCCGCGCACAGAACATTCTCCGACCGCGTCCATAGATGTCACATGACCCGGCCGCTAAACCTGCCTGTCTTACAATCTGATTGTGTCAGTCTTTAGGGCACGTTCCAATGACACCCCAAACACGGATCACAAACGCAGTGCGTTTTCCTGCTCCGGATCGCATGATACTGCAGTACTAGGCGATCCATGCAGTGCAATCGTGAAAAGTACCGCAGGCACCACTGGCGCTATTTTCAGACCATTCATATTGAGGGGCCCAGTGGCGGCTCCCGTTTTTGTTCGATTCAGGTCTGAACGATTCTGGGTAACATAAGTGGCTACCCAAACCAGGCATGTCAAAGTTGGATGAAACAGCGAGTCAAATAAAAGGACTAATTCTTCAAGGGGCCCCATTATGTTTTACTGAGGGCCACACCTACTTAATTCCAGAAAAAGATGACGACATTTCAGCACTTAAAGCTGCAGTTTAATCTGCTTATGTTTTTGCCTTCCCTGGTTCCTCCCTCCATTCCCCAGCATCATGGTAATAAAAATTGTAAATAGGATCTTTCTGTTTTCATTTCTAACTATTTTTAGACCCAATGATGTCATCACTGGGTCTCTGTGGTTTGCTAAGCACTGGTAGGTCATGGCAGGTGCGAGGGGCCAGCAACCTCTCAAGAAGCCTTGGCCCTGGTGCAAGCAGTGTGCTAACCCCTGTCAGGCTGGGGAGGAAAGTGATAGATGATGCTGGGTGTCCTCCAGTCATTCTAATGCACATTGTGAGAAGCTTGAAGTCGATTGGATGTATTCTTAGGCACTTCCTGCCTGACAACAGGCCCTCCTCATAGGGACACCATGCTGTTGGGTAAAGCCAACCCTTGTTGGAGTTACTCCCAGGAGTATTGTGGAGTCAGGTAATTCTTACCTGGTGAAAGGTCCTCCTTGATGTTACTCCCAGGAGTATTGTGGAGTCAGGTAATTCTTGCCTGGTGAAAGGTCCTCCTTGATGTTACTCTCAGGAATTTTGTGGAGTCAGGTAATTCTTGCCTGGTGAAAGGTCCTCCTTGATGTTACTCTCAGGAGTATTGTGGAGTCAGGTAATTCTTGCCTGGTGAAAGGTCCTCCTTGATGTTACTCTCAGGAGTACTGTGGAGTCAGGTAATTCTTGCCTGGTCAAAGGTCCTCCTTGATGTTACTCTCAGGAGTACTGTGGAGTCAGGTAATTCTTGCCTGGTGAAAGGTCCTCCTTGATGTTACTCCCAGGAGTATTGTGAAGTCAGGTAATTCTTGCCTGGTGAAAGGTCTTCCTTGATGTTACTCTCAGGAGTTTTGTGGAGTCAGGTAATTCTTGCCTGGTGAAAGGTCCTTCTTGAAGTTACTCCCAAGAGTATTGTGGAGTCAGGTAATTCTTGCCTGGTGAAAGGTCCTCCTTGATGTTACTCCCAGGAGTATTGTGGAGTCAGGTAATTCTTGCCTGGTGAAAGGTCCTCTTTGATGTTACTCCCAGGAGTATTGTGGAGTCGGGTAATTCTTGCCTGGTGAAAGGTCCTCCTTGATGTTACTCTCAGGAGTATTGCAGAGATGGGTAATGCCTGCCCGGTGACATGTCCTCTTTGTGGATACTGTCAGGAGTATTGCAGAGTTAAGTAATGCTTGCCTGGGGACAGGTACTCCTTCATGTTAGTTGCCGGAGTATTGCCGGGTAAACCTTGCACAGTGATGGGGCCTCCTTGGCATTACCTTTAGGAGTATTGCAGAGCCAGGCATTTCTTCGCAGTGACAGGTAATCCTTGATGTTACTTCTTAGAGTATTTTGCTGCCAGGTAATGTTACCCTGTTGACATGTCCTCCTTCATGATACTGTCAGGAGTATTCTGGAGCCAGGCAATGCTTGTGCAGTAACATGCCCTCCTGAACATTACTCTAAGTAGTATTGTAGGGCCAGGACATGCTTGCCCAGTGACACATTCTATTTGATGTTACTCTCAGGAGTACTGCAGAGCCAGCTAATGCTTGCCTACTAACAGGTCCTCCTTGGGGTTACTGGATAATGCTTGCCCGGTGACGGGTCCTCCTTGAGTAGTTAGTAGTTCCAGGAGTATTTTGCTTGGTAAAGCTTGGTCAGTGACAGATCCTCCTTGACGTTATTCTCAGGAGTATTGTTGAGCCAGATAATGCTTGTCTGTTGACATGTCCTCCTTTGACTCAACCCTCAGGAGTATTGTAAAGCCAGGCAATGCACATGTCCTCCTTGATGTTACTCTCAGTAGTATCGTAGAGAGTGGTATTGCTCACCTGTTGACTTGCCATCCTTGATGTTATTCTCAGTAGTATTGTAATGCCAAGTATTGCTTTTCTGTTGACTTGCCCTCCTTGATGTTACTGTCAGTAGTATTGTAGAGCCAGGTAATGTTTGCCTGGTGATAGGTCCTCCTTACTGTTAACCTCAGTAGTATTGTAGAGCCAGGTATTGCTTGCCCGTTGACATGTCCTCTTTGGCATTACTCTCAGTAGTATTGTAGAGCCAGGTAATGCTTGCCCAGTGATTAGATCCTCCTTGACTTTACTCTCAGTAGTATTGTAGAGCCATGTAATGTTTGCCCAGTGACATGTCCTCCTTGATGTTACTTTCAGCAGTATTTTAGAGTGAGGTATTGGTCGCCCATTGACATGTCCTCCTTGACGTCACTCTCAGTAGTATTGTAGAGCCAGGTATTGCTCGCCGGTTGACATTTTCTCCTTGATGTTACTCTCAGTAGTATTGTAGAGTCAGGTATTGCTCACCTGTTGACATATTCTCCTTGATGTTACTCTCAGTAGTATTGTAGAGCCAGGTAATGCTTGCCCAGTGATTAGATCCTCCTTGATATTACTCTCAGTAGTATTGTAGAGCAGGTAATGTTTGCCGGTAATAGGTCCTCCTTGATGGTACTCTCAGTAGTATTGTAGAGCCAGGTAATGCTTGCCCAGTGATTAGATCCTCCTTGACATTACTTTCAGTAGTATTGTAGAGCAAGTAATGTTTGCCTGGTGATGGGTCCTCCTTGGCATTACTCTCAGTAGTATTGTAGAGCCAGGTAATGTTTGCCCAGTGATATGTCTTCCTTGATGGTACTCTCAGCAGTATTTTAGAGACAGGTATTGCTTGCCCATTGACAAGTCGTCCTTGAAATTAGTCTCAGTAGTATTGTAGAGCAAGGTAATGCTTGCCCAGTGATTAGATCCTCCTTGACATTACTTTCAGTAGTATTGTAGAGCAAGTAATGTTTGCCCAGTGATAGGTCCTCCTTGATATTACTCTCAGTAGTATTGTAGGGCCAGGTAATGTTTGTCTGGTGATAAGTCCTTCTTGATATTACTCTTGAAATGCCACCAGCTCCTGTCCCCCCCCCCCTTAGAATTTGCTTACACAAGTGCCGCCGTTCCCCGATGTTTGAAGTCCTCCTCTTCATTATAAGGGGATTATGTGAATTAGACTGGAAGCTCTTTTCTCTCCCCACCAGAAACACGTTCACCTTGTTTTTTTGACAGTGTGTCTTACTTAAGGGATTACCAGTTATTGTTCCAGGAATTGGCAACCTGGCGCCGCGTACATGGCCAACAATGAGCCTCCCCGAGATCGGCCCAACTAGGAGAAGGCATTGTATGTCTGATTACCTGGTCAGGTACAACACGGTGGTTACAGGTGTCAGGTGTCACCGGGGAATACTGAATCCGTGTAATGTGAGAGACTGCTGGGGAGGATGAGGGGGTGAGAAAGAGGAGTGGGGAAGGTGAAGGGGGTGGCGGAGAAGGGAAGAACAGGAGAGAGAAAGTGGGAGAGGGAGAAGGGAAAGAGAGAGAAGTGGAGAGAGGGGGAGGGATAAGAGAAAAATAGAGGTGGAGCGCTGGAGCAAAAGAGAATGGAGGAGGTGGGGAAACAGAGAGAAGGGAGGGTTGGAAGAGAGAAAAGTGGAAAGAGGGAAAGAAGGGGAGAGAAAGAGAGAATGGGAGGGTGGAACAAGAAAGATACAGAGGGAATGGGAGGGTGGAACGAGAAAGATAGAAGTGGAGTGGGGGATAGAGAAAGAAGGGGTAGAAGAGAAGGGGAGAGGGGAAGAGAGAGAAGTGGAGAGAGGGGGAGAAAGTGTGAATGGGAGAGGGGAAATGGAGAAGTGAAGAGGGGGAGAGAGAGTGAAGGGGAGGGAGGAATGAAAAAAGTGAAAATGGGGATAGAGATAGAAGGGGGCGGAGAAGAGAGGAAAGGAAATGGGGAAGGGGTACAGAGAAAAGAGACAGGGAGAGAGAGTTGGAGAAAGCAAGAATGGCCGATGGGGACAGAGAGAGAAAGGGAGAGGGGGAAGAGAAGAGGGAGAAGTGGAGAATGGAAGATAGAGAGAAAAGGAAAGCGAGAAGAGGAAAGAGAGAGAGAGATGGGATGGAGGAAAGTGGGAAAAGTGTAAAGAGGGAGAGAAGGGGAGAGAAAGCTAGGAAGAGAGAGAGAAGGGGAGGATAGAATGAGAAATATAGAAGTGGAGTGGGGGATAGGGAAAGAAGGGGTAGAAGAGAAGGGGAGAGGGGAAGAGAGAGAAGAGGAGAGAGGGGGAGAAAGTGTAAATGGGAGAGGGGAATCATAAAAGTGAAGAGGGGTAGAGAGAGAGAAGGGGAGGGAGGAATGAAAAAAGTGAAGATGTGGATAGAGAAAGAAGGGGAAGAGAGGAAAGGAAATGTGGAAGGAGTACAGAGAAAAGAGACAAGGAGAGAGAGTTGGAGAAAGCAAGAATGGCTGATGGAGACAGAGTGAGAAAGGGAGAGGGGGAAGAGAAGAGGGGGAAGAGAAGAGGGAGAAGTGGAGAATGGAAGAAAGAGAAGAGGAAAGAGAGAGAGAGAGAGATGGGAAGGAGGAAAGTGAGAAAAGTGTAAAGAGGGAGAGAAAGATGGGAAGAGAGAGAGAGAAGGGGAGGATGGAATGAAAAAGACAGAAGTGGAGAGGGGGATATGGAGAGAAGGGAAGAGAGAGGAAAAGGGAGAGGGGACAAGAGAGAAAGGGGAAGAGAGAGAGATTAGTGGGGAGGGGGAGAAAATTTGAAGGGGGGAGGGTAAACGGAGATGTAGAGAAGGGGAAGGAAAAGGAAGAGAGAAGGGAAGAGAGAGATAGAAAAGGGAAGGGGGGACTGCTTCAGTTATGAGTGAACACAGTGAGTGATATGTACCAATCATTAACCATGTTCATTCAGGGAAGGAAGGGGCTGATGAATGTGAAATATTTCCCCCACTCTCCATCCTGAAGGATCCTATTGTGTGCTTGCAGCTGCCTGTGAGAAGGAGAGGGGGGAAGCCGGCATCATTGCAGGGGTGGGGGCACACAGGGGGAAATGTATGATGCACAGGGAGGGTGATGGGTGCAGGAGGGGGGGGGGCAATTACTGGAACCGATCCCCTGGATGGCTCTTCTCTGCAGCAGCTGAAAACCAGCAGGAGGGAGAGGAGAAGGAGCCGGCTTTCAGCTGCTGCAGAGAAGAGCCATCCAGGGGATCAGTTCCAGTAATTGCCCCCAGCCGTGCCGATCATCCTCCCTGCCCACAGGGAGGGTGATGGGTGCAGTGGGGAGGCAATGACTGGAACCGATCCCCTGTATGGCTCTTCTCTGCAGCAGCTGAAAGCCGGCATCTTCTCCTCTCCCTCCCGCTGGTTTTCAGAAATGTACCAAATATTCGTTGTACAGGTGTGAGAGCTGAACGGGTTAATCCTACAAATGGTGGAACGTTGGCTTCCTAGGACTAGTCTGTGAACTGTGAGAACCCCAGAGCTGTCCCCATTGTGTCGGATTTGCGTCCCGTCTGAAAAGTTGCGGTTTTTTTACCGATGTTACCGAGCCGGTCTGGCAGTGTCGCGTTCCTTCCCTTCCCACGTTTCCTGTTAGTCAGCGCAGAACCCACATATTCCCGAGCTGGCCGGGCTCTCGGGGGCCCCGTGCGATGCTATCGCAGTATTTAGTCTGAATCTGATGCAGAAACTGTACCTGGCATTGTCAGCGCCGGGGATCAGGTGACATGCCTGCAGGACTCACTTAGCACTGATGACGGCGTTCGCTGTGAACGAAGAGCGCTGGAGCGTGCAACACGCAATTTCACAGCTGCCATGAAAACTCCAGATTTACCTTTTATTCTTCCAATGAGATTGCTGTGATTGCTGCGCCCCCCCCCCCCCCACCGCCATGTACATGTAATGTGATTCTCCATGTGACCGCTCCTCAGCAGAAAGTCACATTTCCGGGAGGAAAAATCTGCGTCTGTTATTTTTGAGGTGTGTGTGAATGTGAGCGTTCGGTGGAAATAATCAGATTAATGAAAAACAAACAGCCTCCTATGTAAGTCTACCAGTCTGTTCTGACGGGCGAATCACAATGCAGTCTCTTGTTATCTCAGCAGTCACTGGCAATGCTGCTGTTTGAACACACTAGGTGGGGTGTCTACAGACCTGTACAGGGACATTGGGAACCTCAAACAGATCGTCTGCATGCAAATGTGGCAGAAAATATTCACAGAAATTCGGTCTTCGGTCTTGTACCGGCTCCCCTCCTGGATTAGAACGGCTTCCTCTGATGTCACTGCACACTGCGAGCTTCTCACAATATGCATTAGAAGCTGCAGCAAGTTAGATAGAGCCCCGCCTCATTTTTCTGGCTGGAGGACGTTCACCATCAACTAGCTCTTTCTTCCCCAGCCCTACTTTAAGACTGTGTAATAGAATAATTATTTATAAATTTGTTATTATAAAAAAAAATTATATTAAATAACATTATTATTATTTAATTTTTAAATATATACAATTTATTATTTTTTTTAATATTAAAGTATGTATTCATATTTATTATTATTATTATTATTATTATTATTATTATTATTACTACTATTATTATTATAAAACAATGTGATATTATATAATTTTTTTAAATGTATTATTTAAAAAAATTATTATTATTATACAGGATTTATATAGTGCCAACAGTTTTCTCAGCTCTTTACAATATAACGGGAGACAATACAGCAACAATACAGTTCAATACAAGAGGGATAGGAGGGCCCTGATCCTGGGAGCTTACAATCTAGGATTATTATTTATAAGAACTTTTAAATATAAACGATTTATGATTTTTTGTTTAATGATAGTAATTATTATTATTGTAATAATAAAATATATAATGTGAAAAATAATATACTATTATGATTATTATTAATAATCATAATAATGTTTACAAATAAATGTATGTGTTATAAAATGATGTGTTATAAATGAAGTGTTATTTTTTGTTTAATAATAGTAATTATTATTGTAATAATAAAATATATAATGCAATATTATCTCATTTTTATAAATCTATTTAAAAAAATAATATATTATGATGATTATTATTTAAAATGATTTCAAAACATAAATTATGTATTATTTGTTAATAATAATTATTATTATTGTAATAATAAAATATATCATGCGATATTATCTAATTTTTGTAAATCTATTTTAAAAAACAATTGTTATCATGATGATGATTATTATTATTAATATTTAAATATAAATGAGGAGTTATTTTTTGTTTAATAATAGTAATTATTATAATAATAAAATATATAATGCAATACTATCTAATTTTTGTAAATCTATTTAAAAAATAATATATTATTATGATGATTATTATTTATAATCATTTTTAAATATAAATGATGTATTATTTCTTGTTTAATAATAGTAATTATTATTGTAATAATAAAATATATAATGCAATATTTTCTCATTTTTGTAACTAATCTATTTTAAAAAATAATTGATGATGATCATCATCATCATATATTATTTTTTTAAATAGATTATTTAGAAAAGTTAGATAATATCGCATTATATATTTTATTATTACAATAATTACTATTATTAAACAAAATATAATACATCATTTGTATTTAAACATTATTATTATTAATATTATTAATAATAATAATCATCATCATATATTATTTTTTAATAGATTATTTACAAAAATTATATAATATTGCATTATATATTTTATTATTACAATAACAATAATTACTATTATTAAACAAAATATCATACATCATTTATATTTAAACATTATTAATAATCATCATCATTATCATGGGCAGCACAGTGGCTAAATGGTTAGCACTTCCGCCTGGCAATACTCGGGTCGTTGGTTTGAATCCCAGCCACGGCACCTCCTGCCTAGAGTTTGCATGTTCTCCCTGTGCCTGCGTGGGTTTCCTCTGAGTGCTCCGGTTTCCTCCCACACTCCAAGGAAGGTTAATTGGCTCCTGTCTAAATTGTCCCTAGTATGTGTGTGTATGAATGTGAGTTAGGGACCTTAGATTGTACGCCCCTTGAGTGTTAGGGCCATAGATTGTACACCCCTTGAGTGTTAGGGCCATAGATTGTACACCCCTTGGGGGTTAGGGACCTTAGATTGTACACCCCTTGAGGGTTAGGGACCTTAGATTGTATCCCCTTGAGGGTTGGGGACCTTAGATTGTACGCCCCTTGAGGGTTAGGGACCTTCGATTGTACGCCCCTTGAGGGTTAGGGACCTTAGATTGTACACCCCTTGAGGGTTAGGGACCTTAGATTGTACACCCCTTGAGGGTTAGGGACCTTAGATTGTACGCCCCTTGAGGGTTAGGGACCTTAGATTGTACGCCCCTTGGGGGTTAGGGACCTTAGATTGTATCCCATTGAGGGTTAGGGACCTTAGATTGTACGCCCCTTGAGGGTTAGGGACCTTAGATTGTACGCCCCTTGAGGGTTAGGGACCTTAGATTGTACGCCTCTTGAGGGTTAGGGACCTTAGATTGTACGCCTCTTGAGGGTTAGGGACCTTAGATTGTACGCCCCTTGAGGGTTAGGGACCTTAGATTGTACACCCCTTCAGGGTTAGGGACCTTAGATTGTACTCCCCATGAGGGACCTTATATTGTACGCCTCTTGAGGGTTAGGGACCTTAGATTGTACACCCCTTGAGGGTTAGGGACCTTAGATTGTATCCCCTTGAGGGTTAGGGACCTTGGATTGTACACCCCTTGAGGGTTAGGGACCTTAGATTGTACGCCCCTTGAGGGTTAAGGACCTTAGATTGTACGCCCCTTGAGGGTTAGGGACCTTAGATTGTACACCCCTTGAGGGTTAGGGACCTTAGATTGTACACCCCTTGAGGGTTAGGGACCTTAGATTGTACGCCCCTTGAGGGTTAGGGACTGATGTGAATGTACAATATATATGTAAAGCGCTGTGTACATTGATGGCGCTATATAAGTACCTGAAATAAATTGAATAAATAAAATAATGATCATCAATAATAATGTTTAAATATAAATGATTTCATTTTTTGTTTAATAATAAAGTGATGATTATTAATGATAGTAATAATTATTATTTCTTGTAATAATAATAAAACATATATAATGTAATGGGGCAGACTGACCATTTGGAAACTCGGGCACTGCCAAGGGCCCGGGGTCAGTAGGGGGCCCCATGAGATGCCCCTGGTACCTTTTTCATAAGCTTTTTTGAGTGTGGGCAAGGACACAGGGGCCCCATGATCCCCTATTTCCCGGGGGCCCCATGAGTTGTCAGTCCGCCGCTGTAATGTAATAATATATAATTTCTGTAAATTCATTATTTAAAAAAATATTATTTGTAGTAATAATAATAATATTTACATTATTATTCGTCTAAAATATAATAGTAATAATATTATCAGAGAAATCAAATGATTTTAGGTAGGAACTAATTACAGATCACATGACTCTCATTGTTTCAGCATTTCTTCCAACTGCTGCAGCCTGCCAGCTGATAATGTTGATCATTGAAAACACTAAAAAAAACATTTTTCTTTCTTCTTTTTTTTCTTTTTTTTTATACTATGTAACACATTTACAGACTAGAGGAAGTACAAGAGTCTGCGCTGCCCATAACTCCACCAGCTGATGTAACCCCGGGGGTCTTAAGCAGCTGCGGAAGTACAGGTTCCTGTATGCTCTGCCAGCCCGTGTTGTAAATCTTCACCTTGTAACTTAGTTACTTTTAGTTGTTTTTTATGACTCATTTTGCTGTGAAGTGCTCCAGGCCCAGAGCGCCCCCTAGCGCCCAGGCACAGCAGTACCATCTGATGACCCAGATCCAGCAGCCAGGTAGGGCGATGATGATGATGAGATATCGGTGACAGATGGGGTGGGACATTCACAGAGGAATGCAAAGACTTGCTGAGCCTGTCGCTCTGGTATTTCAGGAGATAACCTCTGTAGTCTCTGCCCCATGTGACTGGATCAGCTCCTCTTCCATACTGTAACCCTTTTGTATCCTCTGTCTGCATCCCGCATTCCTCTGACATGACGACTGGGTCAGGGGCCACTTGGATCTGCTGGGGGGGGCACACGATTAGAACTGTAAAAATAGAATGCTCAATTAGCAAACAAATGATATATATTATTATATTATTATTATAAGTATATCATATTATATATATTGTAATAATTATATCACATACAGTGAAGGAAATAAGTATTTGCTCCCCGGCTGATGTTGAATGTTCGCCCCTCACAAAGAAATGATCGGTCTACAAATCGAATGTTCGGTGTATTGTAAGACTGAGAGACAGAATAGCAACAACAAATTCAGCAGAAATGCATCTAACAAATGATGACTGATCTGCATGTTCATGAGGGAAATAAGGATTTGATCCCCTTCACAAAACATGACTTAGTACTTGGTGGCAAATCCCGTGTTGGCAATCACAGAGGTCAGATGTTTCCTGGAGTTGGCCCCCAGGTTTGCACACATCTCAGGAGGGATTTTGGCCCACTCCTCTTGGCAGATCCTCTCCAAGTCATTAAGGTTTGGTGGCTGACGTTTGGCAACTCGAACTGTCAGCTCCCTCCACAGATTTTCAGTCGGATTTAGGTCTGAAGACTGGCTAGGCCATTCCAGGACCTTAATGTGCTTCTTCTTGAGACGCTCCTTTGTTGCCTTGGCCGTATGTTTTGGGTCATTGTCATGCTGGAACACCCATCCACGACCCATTTTCAATGCCCTTAGCTGAGGGAAGAAGGTTCTCACCAAAGATTTGAGGGTACATTGCACGTCCATCGTGCCTTTGATGCGGTGCAGTTGTCCTGTCCCCTTAGCAGAAAAACACCCCCAAAGCAGAATGTTTCCACCACCATGTTTGACAGTTGGGATGGTGTTCTTGGGGTCATAGGCAGCATTCCTCCTCCTCCAAACACGGCGAGTTGAGTTGATGCCAAAGAGCTCGATTTTGGTCTCATCCAGGGGCGGAGTGACAACTCATGGGGCACCCGGGCAATAAGGGATCATGGGGCCCCTGTGTCCTTGCCCAAACTCAAAAAAGCCTATGAAAAAGGTACCAGGGGCATCTCATGGGGCCCCCTACTGACCCCGGGCCCACAGGGACTGCCTGAGTTTCCAAATGGTCAGTCCGCCCCTGGATCTGACCACAACACTTCCAACCAGTCCTCCTCTGCATCATTCAGATGTTCAGTGGCAAACTTCAGACGGGCCTGGACATGGGCTTTCTTGAGCAGAGGGACCTTGCGGGCACTGCAGGATTTCAGTCCTTGTCGGCATAGTGTGTTACCAATTGTTTTCTTGGTGACTGTGGTCCCAGCTGCCTGGAGATCATTGACAAGATCCTCACGTGTAGTTCTGGGATGATTCCTCACTGTTCTCATGATCATTGACACTCCACGAGGTGAGATCTTGCATGGTGCACCAGACCTAGGGAGACTGACACTTGTTTTGTGTTTCTTCCATTTGTGAATGATTGCACCAACTGTTGTCACCTTCTCACCAAGCTGCTTGGCCATAGTTTGGTAGCCCAGTCCAGCCTTGTGTAGATCTACCATCTTGTCCCTGACATCCTTGGACAGCTCTTTGGTCTTTGCCATGGTGGAGAGTTTGGAATCTGATTGTTTGATTGCTCCTGTGGACAGGTGTCTTTTATACAGGTAACACAATGAGATTAGCAGCACTCCCTTTAAGAGACTGCTTCTAATATCAGCTTGTTACCTGTATGAAAGACACCTGGGAGCCAGAAATCCTGCTGAATGATAGGGGATCAAATCCTTATTTCCCTCATGAACATGCAGATCAGTCATCATTTTTGCTGAATTTGTTGTTGTATTCTGTCTCTCAGTGTTACAATACACCGAACATTCAATTTTTAGACCGATCATTTCTTTGTGAGTGGGCAAATATTCAAAATCAGCAGGGGAGCAAATACGCATTTTCTTAAATGTATATAATATTATATATATGATAGAATTATTATAAAATTATATATAATTCTATAAGTGCATTCTAAAAAAAAAAGGGAAATAATTCATTCGTAGCTTGCTGTTGGGCCACTTTAATAAGAACGGAAGGGGTTTGGGGCCTCATTCAGGGGTTGGCTGCACCTCCTGACATTAAATCTGAGGGTTGCTCCGCTTGTGGTTTGCCTTTCCTGCTTCTATTTTTACTACATGCCTTATTTTTAGAATCAGTGATGTCATCACCGGGCCTCTATGCTTCTCTATGCAATGCAGGCAGATTATGCCAACTACAGTTATTTTCAGCTCCCCCCCAGTGACCCTTTAGGTACGAGACGCATCCTGGACCAATGTACCTATGCAATACGCATCGTTCCTAGGTGTTCAATTTTAAACTGCGCACGCATGAGAGCACACGCTGAGCGATTTTTTTTTTTTTTTGCTGAATTCGTATCTGGTGGGAATTTGCAGCAATAAAAAGCAAAGTGTGGATGTGACTGTGCGGACTTCTTTCACCATTATCATTGTTCCCACTTTAGGAGGAGGGGGGAGGGGAGCTATCATTACCGTGGGGGCCATTATGCAAAGAGCACTCTGTACAGTAACCCGCCACGAGTCTGACTCGCTGGAAGGGGCGGGACTTTGCGTCTATCAGCACCTGATAATTTGTCTGATGAAAAGAACGTGTGTCCAGACTATCTCCATCAAGGTCACCTTCCCTCCCCCTGATATCTCAACATCGCAGGCCACCTGACAAGCTGGGATTTGTCTGCACCACCACAATACATCGGCGTCTAAGAATTCTGCCGCTTTCCAGCCCCCGCCGAGGGCCACCAATCAGATCGCTCGTGTACTGAAGAGAAATCTCTCATTGGTGGGCCAAAAGCAGGAGGTGGGGGGGGGGGTGTACAGTAACCCCTTCATGGCTGGGCATGCAGCAAGTGTTTAAATAGGGCCTCATTCACACGAGGGCGGTAAAATCAGGCATCTGAGCCGCGGTTTTACTCAACGAGGGCATTCAGTCGTTTACCCGTTTACACTTGCCGCTGCAAAAATTAAACCGCATGCCCCTTCCAGCCGACGGCACTGCCGCAAAACTTGACCCGTTCATATGAATGGGCTGCGTGGGAACAACGCACGCAGTTGCAAGGATTGGAACAGGCAGAAAGGAGACACAGTTTACTATGCTTCAGTTATGAATGTACTCAGTGATTGATCGGCACACATCACTCATTGTGTTCATTCAGGAAAGGAAGGGGCTGGTAAATGTGGCATATATATCAGATCCTTTATCCTATTGTGTGCTTGCAGCTGCCAGTGGGGAAATGTATGGAGCACAGGGAAAGGGATGGGGGGGGGGGCAAGTACTGGAACCGATCCCCTGTATGGTTTTCTCCACAGCAGCTGAAAACCAGCAAAAGGGAGAGGAGAAGAAACCAGCTTTCAGCTGCTGCAGAGAGATCCATACAGGGGATCGGTTCCAGTAAATGTATGGAGCACAGGGAAAGTGATGGGTGGAGGGGGAGCAATTACTGGAACCAATCCCCTGTATGCAGCAGCAGAAAGCCAGCAGAAGGGGAAGGAGAAGAAGCCAGCTTTCAGATGCTGTAGAGAAAGTCATACAGGGGATCGGTTTCAGTAATTGTCCCCCCATCGTGCCGATCACCCTCCCTACCCACACCCAGGGCCATGGATAAGGGGCTACCACCAGCCCTCCTGTACATGGCCCAGGTTAGCAGGGGGCCCCAGGCAGCTGGGTGAATCAGGTGTGGGTAGGGAGGGTAATGGGTGCAGCGGGGGGGACAATTACTGGAACCAATCCCCTGTATGGTTTTCTCTGCAGCAGCTGAAAGCCAGCAGGAGGGAGAGGAGAAGAAGCCAGCATTCAAATGCTGTAGAGAGAATCATACAGGGGATCAGTTCCAGTAATTGTCCCCTCCATCGTGCCGATCACCCTCCCTACCCACACCCAGGGCCATGGATAAGGGGCTACCACCAGCCCTCCTGTACAGGGCCCAGGTACAGTGGGGGGACAATTACTGGAACCAATCCCCTGTATGGTCTGAAAACCAGCAGGAGGGAGAGGAGAAGAAGCCAGCATTCAAATGCTGTAGAGTCCTACAGGGGATCAGTTCCAGTAATTGCCCCCCCCCCATGTCGATCACCCTCCCACACCCAAGGCTGTGGATAAGTGGCTACCACCAGCCCTCCTGTACAGGGCCCAGGTTAGCAGGGGGCCCCAGGCAGCTGCTTGAATCAGGTGTGGGTAGGGAGGGTGATCGGCACAGTGGGGGGGGCAATTACTGGAACCGATCCCCTGTATGGCTCTCTCTAAGAAGCTCACAGTGTGCAGTGAAATCAGAGTAAGCCATTTCAGTCCAGCCGGTACAACTGTGCGAGACTGAAGGGAAGGCTTGGACAAGCTCTACAGACGGAGATCACATGATCGGCGATGAGGGTCCACAGCGGATTAATTAGCAGATCTCATTGGGCGTGATCTCTCTCCTTTTATACCGTCCATCATCTGGATGTGGAATTACAGAGCTGTAATATCTCCTAAACGTGTTTGTGATCCTGATCTGCCTTCGGAGGGCTCTCTGCGCTCGCCTGCATCTGCTCTCTCCAATTACTCCATCCTTTGGGGCGCAGCAACTGTTTTCTGGCACTTTCCGAAGGAGATTAGCAGAATAATTTGACTTCTGATAAAATAAAACAAGAACAATCGTGAGTTCCCGGCGCTCGGCTGTAATGGAGGGATTAATAATTCATCTGCGTGCTCGGCTCGGGTACCGCCGCGTTCCGCAGATCTCTTCGCATTGCTCTTAAAGGGACACATGACAAGCGACGAGAATGCGTGACTGTGATTCTGTGTAGGGCAGAGTTCACCACGCCAACCCCGTTATCATATACATCGATCAGCCATAATTTTATGACCACTGACAGGTTAAGTGAATACTATTGATTATCTGGTTACAATGGCATCTGAAAGTCGGGTGGATTTATTAGGCTGCAAGCGAACATGTTGTCCCTGAAGTTGATGCATTGAAAGCCAATAAAATGTTCATCGCAGTTTCTTGTGTATGGGGCTGTGTAGCTGTAGACCAGTCAGGGTGCCCATGCTGACCCGTGTCTACAGCCAAAAGTCCCTACAATGGGCACGTGATCATCAGAACTGGACCAGGAGCAATGGAAGATGATCATGTAGATGGCCTGGTGTGTAGGGAAGAGATGGCATCAGGATGCAGTATGGGAAGAAGAGGCAGTGTGATGGTTTAGGCAAGGTTCTGCTGGGAAACCTTGGCTCCGGCCATTCATGTGGATGCTGCTTGACACATACCACCTACCGAAACATTGTTGGTGGCCAAGTACTCCCTTATGGAACCAGTATTCCCTGATGGTAGTGGCCGCTTTCAGCAGAAAAATGCACCCTGCCACACTTCAAAAATGGTTCAAGAATGGTTTGAGGAACACACACATGTTCAAGGTGTTGACTTGGTTTCCAAATTTTCCAGATCTCCATCCAGTCGAGCATCTGTGGAATGTGCTGACAAAACAAGTCCAATGGAGGAACCACCTTGCAACTTACAGGACTTAAAGGATCTCCTACAGACTGCTTGGTGCCAGATACCAGATCATACCTTCAGAGGTCTAGTGGAGTCCATGCCTCAATGGGTCAGGGCTGTTTGGGCATCAAAAGGGGGACTTAATCAATATCGGGTGGGTGGTCATAAAGTCATGGTTGATCGGTGTATTTGTGTATTTCTATGCATGTGACGGCACCTAGTGTCAAGGTCCTACCTTTTCCCTGAGATTATGTTACTCCATGTGCTGGCGTCCATCTTAGATTCTGCTGTGCATGGTGGGAATCCTTTTATGCCTTCAGGTCTCTGTGGTCCATCCCCCAGAGGGG
This sequence comes from Staurois parvus, assembly GCF_062004578.1. Taxonomy (NCBI): domain Eukaryota; kingdom Metazoa; phylum Chordata; class Amphibia; order Anura; family Ranidae; genus Staurois; species Staurois parvus. The sequence goes on along the minus strand of NW_028318387.1, from coordinate 5,010 downwards.
TGTGGCTGATGACATATAAGCCTGTGGCCTGCACATGCTCTTTGCACTTGTGTCTTGTGTCTTGGTGTTGCTATTACTCTGTTCTGACTCTCGTGACTCTCCTGGTATCTGATTCGGCTTGTGACTCAACTATTCTTTGTATTCTCCGTTGATCTGACCCTCTGTTGCTGAACCCGGCTCGTGACCTGTGAGTCTTGTCTGCTGTCCTGTACTGTTTTGTCCTGTTGTTGTTGACCCCGGCTTGTCTGACTACTCTTTTGTCTCTTCCACCAGCTACACGCCATTGGCGGCGGCCATTACCGCAGCTGAGGTGTCTCGGGGGCCGCGACCTGGTTCCTGGCTGCGTCAAGTCCATCCCCACCATCAGGGGCCCTGATGAAGGGCAGCCTGGGACTTAGACTCCGCGCCCTGAGGGACTTCGGTCTGTGGGTGGTGGTTGTCGTCAGCCAGTACGTTACATTGTTAGGCCTGCCTGTCCGTTCCTCGGCCCCTGCCCTGACACCTAGTCCCTGATTGGCCTATACTCCATTGCTGAAGAGCGGAGGACTGGGAGACCGGCTACGACTGCAGATTAAGGGTCACACCATACAAGGATGGATTTCCACGCCTAGAGATCCAGTGATGATGTCACTGGGGCAAACAAAACGTATATAATGAAAGGTTTTTCTAGGAGGTGGTCGCCACCATGGCTAGCTTGCTGAAGGATAGGTATTAGTGTACCACCTGCACCCTATCCAATTCCTGGTGGAGGGCTAGAATTTCTAGGTGGGGGGCTGAAAGACAGAGAATGGGGGGGGGGGCTATGGGTAAATTCTGGCACCCAACATCAGCGTTTTTTTGGGGGTGGGTACCTCCTAGATGGCTGCCTTGATGTTCTATTGATGTCAAAGTCCCATATGGGCTTCATTTACAGATTTCCAGTAAAGGAGGTGGTCACCACCATGGCTGTCCTGCTGAAGGATAGTTTATAATGCACCGCCTGCACCCTATCCAATTCATGGTGGAGGGCTAGAATTTCTAGGGGGCTAGAAGACAGAGCATGGGGGGGGCTATGGGTAAATTCAGGCACCCAAAATCGGCGTTTTTTTGGGGGTGGTTACCTCCTAGATGGCTGCCTGGATGTTCTATTGATGTAAATGTCCCATATAGGCTGCATTTACCGATTTCCAGTAAATGAGGAGGTCACCACCATGATTGTCCTGCTGAAGGATAGTGTTTAATGCACTGCCTGCACCCTATCCAATTCACAGTGAAGGGTTAGAATTTCTACATGGGGTTCTAGAAGAAAAAGCGAGGGGGGTTATGTGTAAATTCAAAGTTGAGGGATACCTCCTAGATTGCTGCCTGGATTGTCTGTTGACGTCATTGTCCTGCACAGGCTGTATTGTATTTAAAGATTTCCAGTAAAGGAGGTGGTCACCACCTTGGCTGTCCAGTTTTTCTAAAAAACCAACACCGGGATGTTGACAAGGGGAGGAGGAACCAGAAAAGGCAAAATGTAACGTCAGATTTATTCAGTGAACCTTTATAGATGAATCACAATTATTGCATCACGTTGTTCTAGTTTGGTTGTAAAATTCTCTTGCCAAAGCCAATCTTGACCCTAGAAGTCTCACAACTTCTGCAGAACAGGGAGATGAGAAACGCTACAATTCCATCCCACATGTATCTTCAACTGGGGGGGGGGCACAGGATTATACATCGTTGAGCGGAACACAATGCAGGCTGGAAGATTATCGTTCTATTGTTGGTGGCGGGGAGGCGTCAAATCCTGTCTATCGTTTCCCCAACGCCGCATACAAACATGCAAATCGCAAAGGAGAATGGTTCAATATTTCCTTGAAATTCTTTTAGAATAATGATTGGGAGTGAAACTAGAAATACTAAAACTTTTGGGGAACAGCGAGACAAGGAATGCCCTTCCGCCCCACAAATATTTTCAAGCGGGGGCGTGCACAGGGGCGGACTGACAACTCATGGGCCCCCGGGCAATAGGGGATCATGGGGCCCCTGTGTCCTCGCCCACACTCAAAAAAGCCTATGAAAAAGACAATGAAAGGTACCAGGGGCATCTCATGGGGCCCACTACTGACCTCAGGCCCTCGGGCAGTGCCTAAGTGCTCAAATGTTCAGTCCGCCCCTGTGCGTGCATCATCATTTGCAAATTCTGATTTTTAGGAAGTCGAAATTTGTATAGGAAAATCCACGTGGCTGTGTTGGTGGAGGGACCTTTCATTCAAATCCTGAACGCCTTACGGTTCCCATTTCCCAACCCTTGTTGCACTTATTTGCTCCAAATATAGATTGCCCTTAAAAATATTGTGTGGAGGGCTGGAAGATGGGTGCCCAAAGTCAGAGAGTTTTGAGGGGTACCTTCTAGAGGGCTGCTTGGATGTTCTATTGTTGTCATTGTTCCGTGTAGGCTGTATTTACAGGTTTCCGGAAAGGAGGTGGTCACCACCATGGCTATCTTGCTGAAGGATAGGTATTAGTGCACCACCTGCACCCTATCCAATTCCTGGTGGAGGGCTAAAGTTTCTAGGTGGAAGACAGAGCATGGGGGGGGGGCTATGGGTAAATTCTGGCACCCAAAATATGTGTTTTTTTGGGGTGGGTACCTCCTAGATGGCTGCCTGGATGTTCTATTGATGTCAATGTCCCATATAGGCTGCATTTACCAATTTCCAGTAAAGGATGTGGTCGCTACCATGGCTGTCCTGCTGAAGAATAGTTTTTAATGCACCACCTGCACCCTATCCAATTCCTGGTGGAGGGCTAGAATTTCTATGTGGGGGGGGGGCTAGAAGACAGAATGAGGGGGGTTATGGGTAAATTCTGGCAAGCAAAGTTGGGGGGTACCTCCTAGATGGCTGCCTGGATTTTCTGTTGATGTCATTGTCCCGCATAGGCTGCATTTACAGATTGCCAGTAAAGGAGGTGGTCACCACCATGACTGTCTGCCAGAAAGATAGTTATTAATGCCACTGCCTCCATCCTGTACAATTTATGGTGGAGGACTAAAATTTCTAGGTGGAGGTCTGAAAGACTGAGTGAGGGGGGTTATGGGTAAATTCTGGCACCCAAAGTTAGGGGTTTTGGGGGGTACCTCCTAGATGTCCCATATTGGCTGCATTTACATTCCAGTAGAGGAGGTGGTCACCACTATGGCTATCCTGCAGAAAGATAATTATTAATGCCACTGTCTCCATCCTATCCAATTTCTGGTGGAGGACTAGAATTTCTAGGTGGAGGACTGGAAGACTGAGAGAGGGGGGTTATGGGTAAATTCTGGCACCCAAAGTTGGGTTGTTTTGGGGGGTACCTTCTAGATGTCCCGTATTGGCTTCATTTACAGATTTCCAGTAAAGGAGGTGGTCACCACCATGGCTATCCTCCAGAAAGATGGTTATTAATGCCACTGTCTCCATCCTATCCAATTTCTGGTGGAGGACTAGAATTGCTATGTGGAGGTCGGGAAGACTGAGCGAGGGGGGTTATGGGTAAATTCTGCCACCCAAAGTTGGGGGGTACCTCCTAGATGTCCCGCATTTACAGATTTCCGGTAGAGGAGGTGGTCACCACTATGGCTATCCTCCAGAAAGATGGTTATTAAAGCCACTGGAACCTTTTTGGCCAACAGGTCCCTCTTCACTTGTGAGAAGCTGGAGGCAAGTGTATGGAGGTGGAGAGAAGTGCTGTCCGTCAAAGCAGATGTCTCCTTGCTAGCTGCGTTGTCGGATGGCCATGAAAGGAGGAGGGTCGTCCTGTCCAACTTCACAGCTAGCCTTAGACATCACATAGGAAGATGGGACAAAGTACTACATGTACAACAGACCGGAGGCAGCTACGGCCTCTTTCCTATACTCACGCCGCGTTGGCATTAATCCATTCGGCATCCCTCGTTTGGATCAGCGTTGGCAATCCCACCTCTCGCCCCCAATACCACATCCACCTGACAGCTCACCAGCTCTTCCATATTCAGATGACAATCCCGAGACTTTGGGAAAGTGCAGAGCTGTACAAATATCACACGTGATTGAATCACATTTGAATCCGAAGCGAAGAACGGGTCGGTTTTAATTCTTATCCAGAGACATTTTTGCTTTGCAGAAGCCCGCGGATTAAATGAAATGTATAATGTATAATCCTGTGCTGTTCTCATGTAGACGCCTTTTCCCGGTGGGGGCTAAATGTTTTATCGGGGACGGAGATAGGAGGGTGGGAATGTATCGGGAGCGGGCGCGGGTCTGATAGGGAAGGAGTGGAAGGGCGAGGGTGGATTCATTGATCATCGTCTTAAATGTTCAGCTTACTGGGTGGACTGTAAATGGCCTTCATGCTGGAAATGGAGCTGTCTGAAAATAGATCTGAGGGGGGAAAGAGCACAGAGATCCGCAGCAGTTCACATATTGGGTTAACCCCTTCCTGCCCAATGCCATTAGTGCTTTTTATTAGCACTGATCACTATACTGGTGTCACTGGGGATGTCAGTGACACCAAGTCAGTTTCTCCCAGTGTCAGAATGCCCGCCGCAGTCCTGCTATAAGTCGCTGATTGCCACCATTACTAGTAAAAAATTTAATTAATTAATTAAATAAAGATTCCAGTGTATATATACCGCCATTTGTAAACGCTATAACTTTTACGTAAACCAATTAATTTACACGTATTGGGAATTTTTCATACATTTGTTAAAATTTTTAATTGGATATGTTTTATAGCAAAAATAAAAAAAATTAAAAAATAAATGATACATATATATATATATATATATATATATATATATATATATATATATACAGTATGTATGTATAATTTTTATATATTTTTTTTTTTCAAAATTTTCGGCCTCTTTATTTATAGAGCAAAAGATTTACACCGCAGAGGTGATCGAATACCACCAAAAGAAAGCTCTATTTGTGGGGAAAAACACATACATTTCATTTATGTACAACGTTGCATGACCACGCAATTTTCAGTTGAAGTAACGCAGCTCCATATCACAAAAAA